>NW_022589712.1:48783537-48943912 GCF_004348235.1 Phoca vitulina | reverse complement strand
TAAGATTTTATTTATTTGTCAGAGAGAGAGAGCACAAGCAGGAGGAGTGGCAGGCAGAGGGAGAAGCAGGCTCCCTGCTGAGCAGCAAGCTCAATGCAGGGATTTGATTCTAGGACCTTGAGATCATGACCTGAGCCGAAGACAGACGCTTAACCAGCTGAGCCACCCAGGCGCCCCCCAAATTTGTCCTCTTGACTTATTTTCCTGAATGACAATGTAAGCCCCTGGCTTGTTTTCTCCTTGCTGCTGTGCTAACACAGTGTATTTCCCTAATATTTAATTTGAAATGAACATACTGTACATTCATAATATTCCATTTACATAATAACAATAGCAATTCCCCCTAACACCAGTATGGTGCTAACCTCCATGTTCAATACAAATACTTGCCAAATATAAGGGAATACGCAAAATACAAGTTCCTTTTCTGGGAATAGGAATCAAGTGTGAAAAGTAATGTTTCTACCATAAGTTTGCAGGAACCTGCCAGTCTGGGGGCTGTGGGGATCATAAACCAGAGGTCAAGGACTTTCCTGGAGTACAGACCCATCACTCTCTCCATCTCTTACTCTGGCCCACCCACACAGGGAAAAGGGGTTTGGTCCTCACCAGTAGAATTAGCTGGATATGGCACTGGTTGTTTGGCTCTGGAAACTGGGCTGCTTCAACCCCGTATCTGGCCTCTTGTACTGCTAGTCCTGCATATTTTCTCAGCAGTGTGGGGCCAGCTCCCATCCTTTTATGCTTCCTATTGCTAGAGAACTGTCTTTATTATTCTGATACCTGGTAAAATAGATACAGGTAAAATCACTTCTGACACACGATACAGCCCCCCATCAGAGACAGCAACATCCTTAATGCCGGATTGAGCAATGAGGGACTTTGCAGTGGCGGAAGCATGGCTAACAGCCTGGTGCTAGTCACTTAACTTCTGGAGCCTCCGTTTTTCCATAAGGTCAAACAGGATTAGTTCTACCAGCCCTGAGCCAACTCATGGAATTGTTGGGAAAATAATAATAAAAAACTCATAAACTTGAAGACCTTTGAAAACATTGACAAGAAGTAGCCCAATGTAGCAGATATTACTGGTTACCATGTCAAAGTGTTTTGACCATGCTCTTACAATTTTAACAAAGAGATCTGCAGAAAATAGCAGTTTCCCTGCTGTATGAGCCAGAACTTTAGATACTCAACCAAGTACACTGACAATCAAGAGGGAATGGGAAAAGTTAGGGACTTGGAAAAAACACAGACCTGAGTTTGGGTCCAGTCTGAGGAACCCTGGGCAGATTAGGAAAACGGTATGGAGTTTCCTCAAGAAGTTAAAAATAGGACCACCCTACGATCCAGCAATTGCACTACTGGGCATTCACACGAAGAATATAAAAACACTGGGGCACCTGGGTGGCTCAGTTGGTTAAGCGACTGCCTTCAGCTCAGGTCATGATCCCGGGGTCGTGGGATCGAGCCCTGCATTGGGCTCCCTACTCGGCGGGAAGCCTGCTTTTCCCTCTCCCACTCCCCCTGCTTGTGTTCCCTCTCTTGCTGTCTCTCTCTGTCAATTAAATAAATAAATCTTAAAAAAAAAAAAAAAGAATATAAAAACATTAATTCAAAAGAATATATGCACCCCTATGTTTATTGCAGCATTATTTACAATAGCCAAATTATGGAAGTAGCCTGAGTGTCCATTGATTGATGAATGGATAAAGAAGAAGTGGTGTATATATGTATAATGGAATATTAGCCATCAAAAAGAATGAAATCTTGCCATTTACAGCAACATGTATGGAGCTAGAGTATAATGCTAAGTAAAATAAGTCAGTCAGAGAAAGACAAATACCATATGATTTCACTCACATGTGGGATTTAAGAAACAAAACAAAGGGGGAAAAAGAGAGAGAGAGAGAGAGAGAGAAAAAAGGAGACTCTTAATTATAGAGAACAAACTGATGGTTACCAGACGGGAGGGAGGGGATGGGTTAAATAGGTGATGGAGATTAAGGAGTGCACTTGTTGTGATGAGCTCTGAGTAATGAAGAGAATTGTTGAGTCACTATATTGTACACCTTAAACCAATATAACAGTGTATGTTTACTAACTGGAATTAAAATAAAAACAAACAAAAAAAACATTGGGCAGATTACTTGAACTGTTTCCTCAAGTGTACAATGGGGAAATCTATGCTTGCTTTACATCAATTTTGTGAGAATTAAGTGAAATAAGGTATATATAGCACCAGCCATCTTAGCTGGAGTCCCCGAGGGGCCCTTCAGCTCTGGAGATACATATGTACATATCACCTTGTGGAGTAGAACTTGGAATCCAGTAAACAATTTCTTTCCCATTTTGCAGATTCTTTTCTTTTCTTTCTTCTTTCTTTTTTTTTTAGAGAGCGAGAAAGAGAGAGAGAGAGGGAGAGAGAGAATCTTAAGCGGGCTCCACACTTAACGTGGAATGTGACGTGGGGTTCAATCTCACGACCCCCAGCTCATGACCTGAGCCAAAATCAAGAGTCAGATGCTTAACCCACTGAGCCACCCAGCACGCCCCACCTTGCAGATTCTTTTTTTTTTTTTTTTTTAAAGATTTTATTTATTTATTTGACAGAGAGAGACACAGCGAGAGAGGGAACACAAGCAGGGGGAGAGGGAGAGGGAGAAGCAGGCTTCCTGCAGAGCGGGGAGCCTGATGCGGGGCTTGATCCCAGGACTCTGGGATCATGACCTGAGCAGAAGGCAGAAGCTTAACGACTGAGCCACCCACGTGCCCCCATCTTGCAGATTCTTAGGAAGAGTCAACACTCTCTTGAATAAAGCCCTGGCTCTGCCTGCAGGAGTCCTTCCTGCCCACTCTCAAGCTGATGTGGGCTGACTTTGCATTTTGACGGAGAATATAATACAGTTTGTACTTTTCATATCCAACATCTAAATTATTTGGTTCTTACTTTACCAAGAAGATAAATTTTACCCTACAGATCCTTGTTGGAGATTTGGCCATGAATTAACTCTTCCAGCACATATTAAGGGCTCACCTGATGAACTTAATATTTGGAAGAGAGAACTTTAAGGATAAGGATCACCATAAAATCTAATGAATGTATAGTTCTATCCTTCCTTCCTAATTTAATCACGAATGAATTCAAGTGGCAGAGATGAAAATGTGTCTCTTGAATGTTATCTTTTTGCAGATAAAAAAGCTTAAATGACTTGTTGATAAAGAGCCCCGACCTGACTCTCAGTCACATGCTGTAAGTTTTATACCTATTGAGTCTTAAGTACCTGGGCCATCTACTTAGCCCCCTCTTTCCCTTCCTCCTTCCAGAAATTTGTTATTCAGGAAAGGATAGATACTTGCAGTGAACCCTTTTCAAGTTTTTGTTTCATGAAAAAAGCTCTATCTTATGGAAAATGTTGTGCATTTTTGAGAGTCTTAACCTAAGAAATAACCAACCCACAGTGTTCTCAGGAGAACCCAGAGCCTACATCAGGCCCTACAGAGACCGCTGATCTCAATGAATGGAAGCATCTCTTTCTTCCAGGCCCTTTGGTGGTCTCTTGTTTTGATTTCCTAATCATATGCTTTAGCTTAATTTGATAAGCTACCTCAAATCCTTTTGAAAGTAAGCAGGTTGTAAATCCTAAATAAATAAGACTACCACAGCCAAGCTGGGTTTTGGGCTCCTGTCAAGTACAGTGATCTGCAACCCATTCTCTACCACCCATCCCATGGGCTTACAGTGACTAGCTCCCTGGGTCCCCCTGAAGCTCTGGCTGCATCCCCTGG
This sequence comes from Phoca vitulina, assembly GCF_004348235.1. NCBI lineage: Eukaryota > Metazoa > Chordata > Mammalia > Carnivora > Phocidae > Phoca > Phoca vitulina. The sequence continues at coordinate 48,940,126 of NW_022589712.1, read as the reverse complement.
ACAGCTGTGAATGCAGTGGGGAGAAGTCTTCCAATATTTTGCTCTCCTTAAAGGAGGAACAGGTGAAGGATAATTAGAAATACACTTATTATTTCACTTAATCAGACATCCACTTCTGTCCTCTATGCAATGGAGGTTGGATAAAAAGTTGCTTGCAGCAGTATGAATTATCCCCTAAACATATTGCAAAGACTGAAGCTCCTCCCAATAAATTAAATTAGCCAAACCAGAAACTTGCTGGTAGTTCTGAACTTCTTTTGTGTCCTCCGACAGTCACTGGATCAGTCCTATGACTTCTATCATCTAAACTAGTGATTTCCAAGCCTGGATGCATATTAGAATCATTTGGAAGACTACAAACATGGATGCATGGCTCCATTTCCAGATATTCTGATTCAGTGGTCTGGGTGTAGGATCATGGGCATCAATATTAAAACAAAACAAAACAAAACAAACCTCACCTCCCCAGGGGATTGTAATGTGCATCTCAGGTTGAGAACCCCTTAAACCTAGCTATAATCAATCTTATCCTTTTTACAAACATTGCCATTTTTTTGGTTCATGGCCTTACCTTGTCTCTCTCAGACTATTACAATAGCTTTCTAACTGATTTCCTTGCCTCCTCTCTTCTCTGAGTCATTTGTAGCTGAGATAGTTTATCTCTTTATAACACCAATTTGACTTTTTTTTAGCCTCATATCCCCAAATTCTTCTTTCCATCGTATGAAAATCCTTTCTTACCTGTATAATGGCAGTCACTAACATTTATTAGAGTCACTGACTTCAGGCACTGTGCCAAACATAAAGATTTCATTGGATCCTTGCAGCAACCCAATGAGGTAGGTAGTAGCATTATCCCCATTTTACACAGAGGAGATTGAGGTTTCAAAAGGTGGAGTAAATTAGAGAGAGAGTGCAACGAAGGCAGAATTTAAATGCAGGTCTATCTAAGTTCTTAACCATTAAGATGTTTTCCCTTGTTCAGGTTAAAGACAAACATGCAAGCTTACAGTCTCCTTTCAGAAACCCTGCTAAAATATTTGAAAGAATAAAAGAGGCTTAAGCTTGCAAGCATAACAAAAGTAGGAGGGAGGACATTAGTTGACAAAATATTTCAGTCTTATTTCAAAAGTCAGGGAAGGGGTGGAGGAGACACATGTGATATCCCTGGACCAAGGATTCCAGGTTTTAAAGGACAAGCACGAGGCACCAACAAGGAGAGAATAGGTTAGTTTCACAGAACCTTGGAGAAGCTCAGGCCCTGAGGAATCACGTACAACAGAGAGTGTGTGGGAAGAAGGTGAAGCTACACGAGGAAGTCTATCACCTTGTCCAGGCAAAGAATGTCAGCGCCCATGTCATCACCACTTAGGCAGGAGGTAGATTTATTCTTTGAACAAAGGCAAGGAGGAAAAACTCTTAGGATTTAGGGACAATATGCACAGCATGGCCAGGAGTTAGGCATAGGGATGAAAATAGGGGAATTAACTGAAAATCTGCATATGGAATGGTTAGACTCTTCAAACCCTTTCCTTCCTAGACAGCTCCGCAGAAGGCAGGTAGCCTTTCAGGCAAGACAGGATTCTTTGCCAAAGAAACCGAGCAGTTCCTGAGAAAAGATGGTCACACATCAGCATTTCAAAGTTCTCCAATGAAAGGATGATTTCCTACCTGATCACTCCAAAGTGAAGGCCACATAGAATGGCCCATGTGAGGGGAGCCCTGCATTAGATTTCTATTGCTGCTGTGTCAAATTATCACAGATTCAGAACTATTCTAAAATAAAAAGGTTATCAGAAAAAATAAAATGAAGGTTGTCCCTGGGGGCAGAGTAGGAATGAAGGTGTGGGGGAGAGGCTTCCCATTATCATCCCCTCTTGAAAATTATATTTTAAAACCCTGTACATTATTCTGATAAAAATATTAAAATGTCTAAAAATACATATTGCTTCTCCTCTTTGTGCTGTTTCTCCTTTATGGAAGGCCTCTTTCTCATCTCTGCCCATGGAATCTTTCTTCAGTCTTTAAGGCCCAGGTCCCATGCCCAAGTTTGTGTCGGCTCTCCCAAGCAAAATTAATCACTCCCCAGCTTTGGGTTACCTTTGCATTTTGCACATGCTGCTACTGTAATTATAGAAATATTTCACTATATCATTATTATTTGTTTAGTATCTGTCTCTCCTACCTGGATGTGAGCTCCTTCAGGGCAGAAATCATCTTACTCATCTTTATGTCCCCAGTGATAATATAGTACCTGGCTCATAACAGATATTAAAGAAATACATATTGGGTGACTGGCTGGGAATAAAAATGAATCAACAAATAAATAAAGTAATGGGAGGAGCAATCATCTGGAGAGCCATTGGTTTACTGTCAGCCTAATGTCTAAGATAGAAGACAGAATAGTACTTCATATTCCTGATAACTACAAATGTTATCAAGTCTTACTCCGAATATGAGATCAGAGCAAGACAATTAGTCGGGGCACACACAGAGGGAAAATAAGCTGGTCCCTCAGAAAACTGTGTATGAGTTTAATGTGGGCTAAATATAAAACATTCATAAAACACCTATAAATAAACAAGATAATGTACTCACTACAACTGTGAAGAAAATTTAGTCTTTTGTCCATTCAGAGACTGAATAAATCACCTGTGACAAAATAGACTTAATGATATAAAAATATGCCTGACATGGATACGTATAGCAGCTTTATTCATAATTGCCCAAACGTGGAAGCAACCAAGATGTCCTTCAGTAAGTGACTAGATTATAAACAAACTCTGGTACATCCAGACAATGGAACATTATTCAGCACGAAAAAGAAATCAGCTATCAAGCCATGAAAAGATATGGAGGAAATGTAAATACCTATGACTAAGTGAAAGAAGACAATCTCACACTCTGTGATTCCACTTATGCGACATTCTGGAAAAGGCAAAACCAAGGGGACAGTAAAAAGCTCAGTGGTTGCCAGGGGTTGGAGGGTGGGGGAGGATGAATAGGCAGGATACAGAGGATTTTTTTAGGCAGTAAAAATACTCCGTATGATCCTATAATGATGAATACATTCATTGTACATTTGTCCAAACCCATGGAAGGTACATCACCAAGAGTGAACCCTAATGTGAACTAGGGACTCTGGGAGATTATTAAGAGTCAATGTAGGTTAATCAGTTCTAACAAATGCACCCCTCTGGTGGGGATGCTGATAGTGGGCAAGGCTGTGCTTGTGTAGGGGCAAAGGTATATGGGAAATCTCTGTACCTTCCTGTCAATTTTGCAGTGAACCCAAAACATCTCTCTTAAAAAGAAGTATTTAAAATATATATATATTTAAAAATTATATATATATATATTTTAAGATTTTATTTATTTATTCGGAAGAGAGAGACACAGTGAGAGAGAGAACACAAGCAGGGGGAGTGGGAGAGGGAAAAGCAGGCTTCCCACTGAGTGGGGAGCCCCACATGGGGCTCGATCCCAGGACCCTGGGATCATGACCTGACCTGAAGGCAGACGCTTAATGACTGCATCACCCAGAAGCCCCCCAAAATTATATATTCTTATTAATATATACATGTTTAAATTATCTATATAATTAGATGCAATGAATCTAATATAGTATATGGCAGCTCCAAACAGGAAATAGCTTGTTTAAACAGCATTTGGAATCCTACTTTGCCCAATCATGCATTTCTATAGTGTCTGATTTCCCACTTTTTTTTTAAGATCTTATTTATTTGAGAGAGAGAGAGATCACAAGTGGGGAGGAGAGGGAGAAGCAGAGTTCCTGCTCAGCAGGGAGCCCATGTGGGGCTCTATCCCAGGACCCTGGGATCATGACCTGAGCCGAAGGCAGACGCTTAACCGACTGAGCCACCCAGGCGCCCCAGGCTTCCCACTTTTCATGGAATAAAATTTTAGGTCTTCATCACCATCTCTAAAACTATTCAAGATGTGGTTCCTGCTCGCTTCTCTCTGACCTCACCTTGTCCCTCCTTCTCCCTCCCGGTACTCCTGCTTTTCTGTTCCTTGACCATGTCCTGCCCTTCCCTGCCTCAGGAAGCCCAGGGCTTCTCTCTCTCACTGGCATGCTCGTCTCTGCTCTTTGTGTCGTTGACCATCCCCACGTCTTTGCTCAAATATCCCCTCCCCAGGACCCCTTCTCCAACTATATGATCTCAAATAGCACCACCCCAAGTTACACTTTCTTACATCATCCTACCTCTTTATTGCATGGATCACAGTTGGTAATTATCATGCTTGTTTTAAAGATTTTAGTTGTTATTTATTTGTGCTTTGCCCATCTCCGCCCCAGATAACCAGTGTGTCTCAGAGTTCAAGTGTAAAGACTGAGGGCTTTGTGACCCTTTGCAAGAGCCCTTAAAGTGATCAGGGATGGGGTGCAAACGAAGGGGAGACACTTGACTCAATGTTCTCTCTTCAGTCCACGGAGTAGGCCAGGCCTGAGAGAAGCCATGCCTCAGTGATCAACATTTTGGGATTCACTTTTTTTCCTCTTTGGGTATAAACCAGCTTTCCCCCAATCCATAACGCATGTAATATGTGATTTTCAGACATTCAAATTCACATGGCTTTTCAGGAATAGGTCCTGTGCAAAGCAGGAGACTACTGGAAAGGCTGCAAGGGGCCTGCCACTCTGTGCTTAGCATGTCTGGAAATGCTCACTAGCTTCCTTTACTCCGATTTCATTTGGGATTCCCATTCTGCTGCCTCTGCACCCCAAGTCCTGCCACTTCTGTGGGCAGCAAAGGCAACTTCTGAGCCTGCTCCTTCTAATAGGAAACATGCCTCCCTGGCTGGGGCCCCAGCAGACAATGGATTCCCAGCTGAGCAGAAACACGTGCATGATGATGCCTTCTAATAAATATTGCTTTTAACCCTTTCATTGTCACTTGAGCTGCCCTAAGGAAAAAAAGAGCAGAAGGGAAAAATTATCTATCATAAAAATGATAGAAACAAATTTAGGACTCAGAAGATAAGAAAAACTGACACCACCGGTTGCTTATGATAATTTGATTGCAAAAACCATTAATGGACATGTGACTCAAAGGGATTAAAAACATAAGTAAGTAAACATGGACAATGTTCAGCTAAAAAATATTTAAAGATACTTAAATTCAGGGGCGCCTGGGTGGCTCAGTCGGTTAAGCGACTGCCTTCGGTTCGGGTCATGACCCTGGAGTCCCAGGATCGAGTCCCATATCAGGCTCCCTGCTCTGCGGGGACTCTGCTTCTCTCTCTGACCGTCCCCCCTCTCATGCGCTCTCTTTCTCTCTCGTTCTCTCTAATAAATATTTTTTAAAAAAGATATTTAAATTCAAGTGATTTATTAAAAATTAGAGAACTTTTTGGAGAGAATATGGTTCATATAGGAGCCATCAAATTGATCATAGTCCTTGCCCTGATAATTCCATGTTTGAAAATATATTCTAAAGAAATACTTGTAAGAAATGTTTATCTGCACTAAGATGTTTATAGCTAGTCTAATTGTAGTGACAAAGAAATAACACAAAACAAATTGGAAATAATGGAAAAGTCCTGTAATTTGTATTATAGGTGTAATTGGCATATTGATTCTATACCTTGGCATCAAAATGGTAGATGTGTGGACTATATGGACATGCGAGGAAGTTATTTTAAATAACATTAAATGAAAAATATAATGTAGTTTTACACAATGATTAGAATTCTGTACATATATCTTAAAGAATATAATCATATAAAAACAGCATCAGAAGAGGTCATAGAAACGTGTAAAAACTAGATATTTATGGAGAAGGGATGTTTTAGTTTTCATATATATGTAATTGTCTTGATGTTTGCTTATATTTTACTGTAATGTTGGCTAAATATATTCTAATTTAAAATTCTAGCAACCAGAACTTGAAAATAAATTCCATATCCAGGAATGTGGCGATTTTCCCACTCTGCGTGCTCAGAGTGAGAGTTCCATTGTGCTCCTCTTTGCAGGGAAATATGCAGGAGAGAGAGCACTCCAGTCCATCTGTTGCCTGACTCCTGCAGGCAGTGAGACACTGGCAGAGAAAGAGAGCTAAACCCTCCTATCTTTCCTCTTCTTCTTCCTTACTAACACAACTCCAGATTTTTAGCTGAGCATTGTCACATGCAGTGAAGACTGTGTTTTCTAGCCCCCTTTGCATTTATGTGCAATTACCATGTCCTTAAAGAGATAGGGTAGGTTTTCTTCTCTTTCTACTTCCAGCTCTCTGGAAAGCAGACATGATGGCTGGAGCTGCAACAGCTACATTGTTGTTAGGCGGCTGCTAACCATTGAGATTAGTGGAGCAACACAATCAAAACCTGTTCCCTGAAATAACAGAGAATATGACTCCAGCCCCAGCTGCTGCTGAACTCTAGGCATTTTACTTGAGTGAATAAAATCTTGTGTCCAAAGTACTGTTATTTGGGGCTCTTTTATTCCCAACCAAACCGAATGTGAAGTAGCAGAGAGGTTGCTGTCAGTTTACTTAATGTCTGTACACTTTGTTTCTTTATTTTCAAAAGAATGAGTTGGACTCACTCTTCCCTTACTGCTTTAACATTAAAAAAAAAAAAAAGTAAAGTGGACATCTCCTGTTATGTGTCAATGAATGATTAGAGTCTTTTCTTCAAATTTTATCTAGAGGCTGTTTTATTATTTCTTAAGCTGCTTATTTTTGATACAAAAGTAAATCAAGTATTTTATAAAAAATAAAATAAAGATAGAAAATACAGATAGATGAAAGGGAGAAAAATAATTTATAATTCACTTTCTTCCATAATCACTGTTCATATTCTAGTATATACTGCCAGTAATTTTTCAATGTATGTGTGCTGCTTCTACTCTTTATCATCTGCTTTTCCCCTTCACTGCATTGGCACACATTTCCAGTTCATTTAATGTTTTTCTAAATGTCATTTCTAAAATGCATTTTATTCTATTTCTTGGATGATGTACCATATTTAACCAATCCCAGAGTTTGAGACACTTAAGAAGTTTTCATGTTTTTGTTATAAAAGAGGTTTATAATAGCATTGTAGCATTGTAAAGGATAATTTTTAGCTTAATCTGTGCACATTATACATATCTAATAATAAACTTTCTAGGTTAAAGGGTAGGAAAAATTGTATTGCTATATTGGCCCAAGAAATTTGTACCAGTTTATCTCTCCTCTAATTCGCCCTCACCAATGTACAAAAGTGTTACATTCTCTATAACTTTACCAACAGTAAATATTATAATTTTTAAAAAATTAGTGCAATTTGATAGATGTGTTAACTTGCATTACTTTGATTATTAGTGAAAAAGGAACTTTTTCATGACTTTATTGGCCATTGCATTTTTCCTTTTATGAATTACTTTTTTTTACCTTTGTTCATTTTCTGTCAGTATGAATGAATTGATTTATGTTGATGTTGATTTATAAGAGTTTTTATATGTTAAGCTTATTAGCCCTTTGCGGTACTTACAGCAAACATTCCTCCCAGTTTATAGTTTGCTTTTATGTGTGTTTAATTTTTTAACAACAAAAGTTACAAAATTTTTGTAGTCCAGTTTACCAATCTTTTATTTTATAGTGTATTTTTATTTCTAGTTAAACGTATCTTTCATTAGTCTCCCTTTTTGAAATATTATTAGTTGTTCTTTATGTATTTCAGAATCATTTTGTCAAGTTTTTTTTGGTCTGCACAGGTACGTACGTGTGCGGGCGCACGCACACAAAATGTTAATGAGATTTCAACTGATTTAAATTTATAGATCAATCTGAGGTAAAATGTGCATCTTCTCATGATCAATCCTCTTATCCAAGAAGCTAGAATATGTGTCTATATATTTAATTCTTTTCCTATGTTCTTTAAATTTTTAAAATTGTGGTAAAGCACACGTAACATAAAATTTACCATCTTAATAATTTTTCATCACTTGTATGGTTCAGCGGCATTTAGTACAATCACATTTTTGTGCAACCATCACCACCATTGACCTCTGGAACTCTTTTCATCTTACAAAACTGAAACCCTGTACCCCCCCATTCTTTTCCATTCCCCCTTCCCCCAGCCCCTGGCACCCACCATTCTATTTTCTGTTTCTATGAATTTGACCACTCTAGGTACCTCTTATAAGTGGGAACAATGTACTTGTCTTTTTGTGACTAGCTTATTCCACTTCTCATAATGCCCTCAAGGTTAATCCATGTTGTAGCATGTGTCAGGATTTCCTTCCTTTCTAAGACTATGAATAATACTCCATTTTGTTTATCCATTCACCCCCTAATGGACACTTGGGTTGATTCCACATTTTGGCTATTGCAGATAACGCTATGAACACAGGTGTGGTTCTAGCGTCTTTTCTAGTGAGTCTTGCTTTCTGAGTCTCTGCTTTCAATTCTTTTGGGTGTAGAATTGCTGGATCACATGGCAAGTTTTTTTGAGGAATTGTCCTACTGTTTTTCATTAGCAGCCGCATCATTTTACATTCCCACCTACAGTGCACAAGGGCTCCAATTTTTCTATCTTTCAAAAAGATTTATTTATCTATTTGCGAGAGAGAGAGAGAGAGAGAGCACTTGCGTGCTCATGCATGCAGGTGCGGGGACAAAGGACAGAGGGAGAGACTCTTCAAGAGACTCCCTGGTGAGTGCAGAGCCCCATGCAGAGCTCCATCTCATAACCTTTGAGATTATGACCTGAGCCGAAACCAAGAGTCAGATGCTCAACCGACTGAGCCACCCAGGTGCCCCTAGGACTCCAATTTTTCTAAATCCTTGCAAACTCTCATTATGTTTTGCTTTGTTTTCATAGTACCAATCATAATAAATGTGAGGTGGGTATTTCATTGTAATTTTGATTTGCATTTCCCTAATGATTAGTGATGTTCATTTTTTTTCATGTGCTGGTTGGCAACTTGCATATCTTCTTTAGAGATATTTCTATTCAAATCCTTTGCCCATTTTAAAATCAAGTTGTTTTGTTTCTTTTGTTGTTGAGTTATAGGAATTCTTTATACATTCAGATATTAACCTCTTATCAAACCTATGATTTCTAACTATTTCCTCATTCTGTGGGTTGCCTATTCACTATTCTTGATGGTGTCCTTCGATGAACAAATGTTTTAAAATTTTGATGAAGTCAAATTTATCTTGTATTTTTTTGTTGCTTTTGCTTTTGGTGTTATATCCAAGAGATCATCGCCAACTTCAATGTCATAAAGCTTTCCCTCTATGTTTTCTTTTAAGAGTTTTAAAATTTGGGGTTTCTGGGTGGCTCAATCAGTTGAGCATCTGACTCTTGGTTTTGGCTCAGGTCTGATCTCATGGGTCATGGTTTGGGCTCTGCACTCAGCAGGGAGTCTGCTTGGAGATTCTCTCCTTCTGCCCCTTCCCCCATTCTCTCTCTCACATAAGTAAATAAATCTTTTAAAAAAAAGAGTTCTAGAGTTTTAGCTCTTAAGTTTAGTTGATTTATTTTTTTAAGATTTTATATACCCAACATGGGACTCAAACTTACAACACTGAGATCAAGGGTTGCATGTTCTACCCAACATGGGACTCAAACTTACAACACTGAGATCAAGAGTTGCATGTTCTACTGACCAAGACAGCCAGGTGCCCCTAGTTGATCTACTTCGAGTTAATTTTTATATATAGTGTAAGGCAAGGGTCCAACTTTACTTTCTGCATGTGGATAATCTTGTTTAAATTCTAATTTTGTTATTTTATTCTTATGGTTCCTGCATATTTTTAGCTAAGCAAAGCCTTAGACACTTTGTATTTTTTTTTTAAAGATTTTATTTTTAAATAATCTCTACACTCAACTGGGGCTTGAGCTCACAAACCTGAGATTAAGAATCACATGCCGTACTGACTAAGCCAGGCAGGCACACCAAGCACTTTGTATTTTTGTTACTATTGTGAATGAAACTCCTCTTCCTTGGCCCATACCCATATACAGTTAAATTTTCTAACTGCTTCTTACTGGCTTATAGGGAATCTTTTTTTTTTTTTTATTTTCTATCAATGGCTGTATGATTGAGTTCCCTTGCTAATTCTGAATTTTTCAGTTGAATGTTCTAGAATTTCTAGGCAAACAGAAATATTCTTTGCAATACCTCATGAAATTTGGAAAAGATATTTGTCTATGTCTTATTGTGAAAATGAACTTTTCAACTTTCAATATAAAAGAACTATGATTAATCTTAAAGTCAAGAACATATCTTTTTAAATTGTATAACAGTTATCTTGTCACATCGAACAGCTCCTCTCTCTGCATATACGTCTAGCACCTGTGTTACTTGAAGTGTGGTCCTCAGACCAATAGCGTCAGCATCACCTGGGAGTTTGTTAGAAATTCAAATCCTTAACTATACTGGAATTAAAATGAAAAACTTAATAAAGAAAGAAATTCAAATCCATGGGCTTCACCTCAGACCTACTGAATCAGAATATGCATCTTAAAATCTGCAGGTAATTTGTGTACATGCTAAAGTTTGAGAAGTACAGCTTTAGAGGTTAATGAAATAGCATCTTTTCCTTTCCTTTCCTTTAAAGCTTTTCTTCCATTTTCCAACCACAAGTCATTAGATACTATAAAATCCTAACAAAAAATTTTCAAAAGGGTAATAAGTCACTAATCTTGGACAAGGGTGCCAGGAATACACAATGTGGAAAGAATAGTCTTTTCAATAAATGGTGTTGGGAAAATTGGATATTCACATGCAAAAGAATGAAACTGGACCCCTATCTTACATCATACAAAAATTAACTTGAAATGGATTAAAGTATTAAATGTAAGGTCTAAAACCATGAAACACCTGGAAGAAAGCATATAGGACAATTTCCTTGACATTGATCTCAGCAATGATTTTTGGGTATGACACCAAAAACACACACAACAAAAGAAAAAATAAACCAATGGGACTATATCAAATGAACAAACTATTGTGCAGCAAAGAATACCATCAACAAACTGAGAAGGCAACCTATGGAATGGGAGAGAATATTTGCAAACCATATATCTGGTAAGGGGTTAATATCCAAAATATATAAAGAACTCATGCAACTCAATAGCCAAGAGAACAAATAACCTGGCTGAAAAATAGCAAAAGACCTGAATAGGCATTTTTGCAAAGAAGGCATACAAATGACCAACAAGTATATGAAAAGGTGCTCAACAACACTAATTACCGGGGAAACACAACTCAAAACCATGAGATATTGCCTCACACCTGGTAGGATGGCTATTAACAAAAAAGACGAGATGACATGTGTTGGTGAGGGGGTGAAGAAAAGGGAACCCTGGTACACTGTTGGTGGGAAGGTGAATTGGTGCAGCCGCTATGGAAAACAGTGTGGATGTTCTTCAAATAATTAAAAATACAACTACTGTATGATCTCGCAATTCCACTTCTGGGTATATATGCAAAGGAAATTAAACCAGGATATTGAAGAGATATCTCTACTCCTATATTCATTGCAGCATTATTCACAATAGCCAAGACATAGAAACAACCTAAGTGCCATCAATGGATGAACAGATTAAGAAAATGTGCTATCGCTATCTCTCTATCTACCTAGGAATTTCTTTTTTTTTTTTTTAAGATTTTATTTATTTATTTGACAGAGACAGCGAGAGCAGGAACACAAGCAGGGGGAGTGGGAGAGGGAGAAGCAGGCTTCCTGCTGAGCAGGGAGCCCGATGTGGGACTCGATCCCAGGACTCTGGGATCATGACCTGAGCTGAAGGCAGCCGCTTAACGACTGAGCCACCCAGGCGTCCCTCTACCTAGGAATTTTATTCAGCTATAAAAAAGAAGGTAATCTGCCATTTGTGACAACATGGATGAAACTTGAGGATATTATGTTAAGTGAAATAAGTCAGACAGACAAATATTGTATGATCTCACTAAATGTGAAATCTAAAAAAGTCCATCTCACAAAACCAGAGTGTAGAATGGTGGTTGCCAGGGGCTGCGAGGTGGGGGAAATGTTGACCAAAGGATACAGACTTTTAGTTTTAAGATGAAAATGTTTTGGGGGTCTAATGTACAGCCTGGTGTTATAGTTAATAATAGTGTATTGTATACTTGAAATTTATTAAGAGAGTTGATCTTCATTACTCTCACTATATGCACCAAAAAAATGGGACCCATGTGAAGTGATGGGTAAGTTAATTAACTTGATTGTGGTAATCACTTCAAAATGTATACATAATTAAAGTATCATGTTGTACACCAAAAAATTATGTCATACAACCTAAATATGTACCATATTTATTTATCACTTATACCTCAATAAAGCTGGGGGGAAAGAGCAAAAGTAGCCTGAAATAATAGGATGTTTGAAAGGAAAGCAGGCTTAGGAAGCATTTGGTTTGAGTTTCCAGAAGTTCATCTTAGCAGCTCCCTGATTTTGGACTTAGTGGTACAATCTTTGTACAATTATTTACCTAATAATCTTTATATGGACTTATCTTTTTTAAATTAAAACAATTTTATTTAAATGAAAATTTATATAACTTTCACAAATGAAAACCTGTATGACTTGCCAAAATAGAGCATTACCATAAAAATGAGTTAATGTTACTCAAATGTTACTCAAAATAAATGTTACTCAAAATAAAAGTTAACAATAAATTACAAGTAATAATGAATCTATCGATAAACATATATATTTAGGGGATGCCTGGCTGGCTCACTCGGCAGAGTATACCACTCTTGATCTTAGGGTCGTGAATTCAAGCCCCACTTTGGGTGTGGCACCTACTTAAAAATGTATATATATATCTATCTTATACGATAAGATAGATATATATCTTTTAGTTTCTTCAGAGAAAGCGATAGGCCATTTATGACTGACTGGGAACTTGATCTGCTAAATGTAAGACTACAGAAGTTTCTACACCAATAAAAACATGTAAAAGCTAACAAGTATGCCAGGTTTACCATGTGCCAAGCGTAGATCCAAGAGCTTGAACACATATCTAATCTTCACAAGGTATTTAGTAGCATCCTTCATGTTTTACAGATGAAGAAACTGAGGCTTTAAGAGATCAAGCCTCTGAGAGGTCACAGAGCGAGTCAGTGGCAGAGCGAGGCTTTGAACCCTAGGCGTGTCCATCTCCAGGGTCTGGCACCTGTTGCTGCTTAACCAGCACCAAGAAATCCAAGTCAGGTGTGCATTTAGTTGGGCAGGGCAAAGATAAATGATCTACCTTCTCTAATTATAATTGTGATCATTGATCCAGACTTTCTACGCTAACCCATCGTCCACTTTTGAAGGCGTTACTTCACATACTGCTGACAGAATGCAATGATGTGGCTAGGAAGTTAGGGAACAAGAGTTCAAGTCACTGATGCACAGCACCTGTTTGAACCCTGCTGCGGAGCAGTCACGTACTCTTCTCCTAGTCACAAATAAATTCTTGCGCCTTTTACAACTAACACAGCTGGGCTACTCCTCATCATGAATCACCGTGTGACTTGTGGGGTGACAGGTATCTTTAGAGGTAGCTTATATGGCGGAGATGAATTGCAATCTTCAAATTTAGGTGTGTAAGACACGTAATTTTGTTAATCAAATGAAATTCCCACCCTGAGCTTACCTCCTGCCAGACTGGCAGGAAATCCAACTGCAGTCATTCTTCCAGCAAGGTTCGGGAGCCGGAAGCAGAACGAGCCCCGGGCTTCAGCCACAGTCCACGTGGTTACGGCCCTGCGGCCTCTGGACGCTTCTCTCTGGGGCTCTGCGGTGTCAGGGCTGGCCAGGGGCCTGAGCCTCTTTGGTTGACTGGGGAGGCTCTGCCTGAGCTAGGACCGCGCTCCGCTCCATGGGAGTCATTCCTTAGAGAGTTGCCCCTCTCTGGCGCAGGCTGCACGCACCTTCCTTTATGTCTTTCATAGGTGTGGGCTCTGAGGAAGACAGAGTCTTGGACACCGGGCCGCTTCTGCTTTCTGTGAAAGCCACAGCACTCAGAGCATGAAGTCACAGAACCCAGCTCCCTGCCCAAAATGGGGGAAAGGGAGCCTGTGAGGAAGAGACAGTTTAGTAAGCTTCCCCGGCAAACGTGAAATAGTTTTCATTGTAATGAAGGGTTAAAAACTGTAAGTGCTTCCAGTTGGTCTTCAGTGATGTATCATAAGGGGTTGTGAGCACATTCTATTAGTTGTTCTCATAAAGGACAACCTTGTCTTTGACACCTCTCTTCCCCTAAGTCAGCTGGTCATACAACCCTCCCTGAAAAAGCATCATATTTTTTACAGGGTCAGTTCTTCAGGTATGAGGTCAGTGTTTTACGCACAGAACTTGCTTAGTCACGACCGAAATCTAGTATTTGGCAATATTGGTTTAAACTGGGAGGCCTACCACTTTCCCACTCAACTTGAAGCTGGAACGGACGCTTGGGCACCTGGCCTGGCCTGGCCAGCCTCCTCTCGGAGGGCTCGTGAGGGCCGACGGGTGCCCTGGCCTGGCTGAGCTCTCTGCCCACTGAGGGCTGGCCTCGTGGAAGATGGTCTGAGCGCACAGAGGCGGGCCCAGTCCTTCCTCGGGTGTGAACCAGGAACGCAGGGCGCGTGTTCCGCCATGCGGAGAGTGCAGGTGCTGAGGAGATCTGGCCTTGAATGTAGAGGGAGGCTGCTTCCTTCATTCCATGCTCTCCTCTTGCAGTAATGTTCCTCCTACCTCCCATGCCCCGGCCACCCTGTCAGATTCTGCCCATTGACCGAGCAGCAGAGCTCAGAGCCTCCCTTCTCTCCAGTGCCCCCACAGGGGGCAGCCTGCTGTCCTACATGTCCTTTCTCTGGACAACTGAGCCACTCGCTCTGTCCCTGACTTTCGGAGTAAAGCTACCTTCAGTCATTACTGGGTAACTCCTTTACCCTGCACTCCCCAAAGGGGAAGCTCCTCTTGTGGGTCTAAGATGATTTTTATGGCACTTTTCTTCCTGAAAAACTGGGAAAACCACACAAAGTTGATCTCTGTGGGCACACCATTAAACGTTTAAAAAATCGGCCACACAAGCAAACAAACGGATGTTTATGCACAGCCCAGAACGATTAATTATGATCAAGAAGAGAAAGCCTGGGTTTTCAGGCAGGGATACTGCTGCTTGCTGCTGAGTGACCTGGGTTAGGAAAGTCATTGCAGCTCTCTGGACCTCGGTCTGCTCATCTAGCTAGTGGTGTGTGCAGGGGGGGCTGCAGCTGGGGGGACGGCTAATACCTACCTCACAGCCTGGTAGTAGGACTAAATGAAAGTATAAAATCACAGGATTCCTTTGTGAATGCTGCAGCTCTCCAGGTGGCAAGCATTACTGGCAACACATTCCGTCTCCCCACAATAGCATCTTCAACACTTACTTCAGAAAACACAGAATTTTGATTTATAAAACTAAATTGATCAAAAAATGGGTGAATGTTTGTACATTTTTTTGACAACTGAACGTAGCCCCAGAATTCAACCTATATCATGGAAGAGAGGGAGCAGGTGACCCCACCGCCCCAGGAATCTGAAAGTGTATGAAATGGCTATTTCCTCTGGTTTAAGCCATACATTCCAACGTACTATGAACATGCTTGGTGATCTCAAAGCCTGCAGCGGTGGCCCTCTCTCCCCTTTTCAAGCTCTGTCTCTTATCTCCTACCTCTACCTCTACCCCCATCCATTTGCCCTTTGTCCACACTTACTCCTGCCCCCAGAGTCCATCTGTCCTCTCCTTGATGGCCCCAGGGGTGTCAGATGCTGGGAGAAGGCAGAGGAGTCCTGAACTATAACATCTTCTCAGGGAGCTGAACCTGCAAAATAACCAGTCTTTCACCAGCTCGGATGTATAAGCCTGTAAATTTCTCCCTTAGGCTTTTTTTTTTTTTTTTACTATTTTTTAAAAAGATTTTATTTTATTTATTTATTTTAAATTCTTTTTTTATTATGTTATGTTAATCACCATACATTACATCATTAGTTTTTGATGTAGTGTTCCATGATTCATTGTTTGCGTATAACACCCAGTGCTCCATGCAGAACGTGCCCTCTTTAATACCCATCACCGGGCTAACCCATCCCCCCTCCCCCCTCCCCTCTAGAACCCTCGGTTTGTTTCTCAACAAACTGAGTCCATAGTCTCTCATGGTTCGTCTCCCCCTCTGATTTCCTCTCCCTTAGGCTTTTATGTCAAAACCACTGCCTGACCCAAGCGAGCAAGGTGGAAGGAAAAAAGCCCATCTGGTGGCACAAACATTCAGTTCACAGCTGCCAGTCAGTGAGAGGGCTTGATACACTTGGAGGAAGGGAAGCTGCTTAGGGGGTGTTTGAGGACCAGCTTTGGAAAGGGTCGCTTCAAAATTCAGTCATTCAAGTCAGACTTGCAAATGAGTTTAGAACTATCCACCACCAGCCTCATAGGAAGCCTCTAAAATCCTTTCATCCCCTGGGTCAATGATATCTGCGCCATACCTGATCATTCATTCGTTCATCTGTTCGGTCAGCATTTACAAGTGCCTAAGAGCACCTGGTCCCTGTCCAGGATGGTATCTTTTGGCTCAGCTCCTAAATATTTGTGAGCTCAGCCAGATGTTGGGTTCCTGCGGCTGCTGGTCACGAATGTAAGCCTGGCTTAAAGCGCCACATTTCCAAAGCTTTCCTGCTCTGAGCTAATTAACTGCCTATCACCTGATGAGATGCGAAACCTGCTTTACCTCGCGTTGTGGCAGAGGGGGCTATGATTGGGGCGGCTACCGAGGCCAAGGCGGGGACCGTGGGGGCTTCCGAGGGGCCAGGGTGGTGGGGACAGAGGTGGCTTTGGCCCTGGCAAGATGGACTAGCTACTGGTGAGTACTTGTTTTAATGTACGAGTGCTTTTTAATTTTGCATTTAAATTCTGAGAGTCCCTTAGATGCTATCATTTGGAAACATGACACTAAAAATACCAAATTATAAAGAAATTACAGCACAATAAGAATTTTAATCACTTTTTATGGCTTGCAATCAAGTCGACAAATAAAAAAAATTGCTTGAGCATTATTTTTAAAAACATCCTGTAATTAGCCCTCTTGTTTTCCATCTTCTTGGAACAGGATGAGCTTTTCTGTGCATGTTGCTTAACTATCAAGGAACATGTAAGAAGAGTGGTATCTTCTAGCTGAACAATCTTTACTTTCTTTATTTAAAAAATCTTCACGATGGACTGGTACCTTCTTGAAATAACTTTCAGCAGTGTTTTCTTATGAAATTTTACTTTCTTACTCATAATATAATCACAAAGACGCCTAAAGATGCCCCTATAGCCCTCCAGGGTTCATCTCTGACGGTCACAATAAGAAATGCATCGTGGGAGGCCTCAGTCATCTTCCCAGTGGGGCTGAGCCTAACCCACCCTCCTTTCCCTTGACTCCCCATTACATCGCTTCCTTCCATTAATTTATTTTCTCTAAACCTTAATAAAAACAAGTTTAGATATTCAACAAGAATGATTAATATTCTGGGAGGGTGTCTAATCACTGTAATTTCCAAGGTTGTAAAAAACACTCTATTTTTAGTTGGTTAGGTAAACACTCACAGAGCAGTGAAACTATCTGCCATCCATGACATCAGACTTTTGGGAGGTCTATGGTCACAGTCTAATTTGAAAGATACAGTTCGAATCTGATGAAATCACAGCGGGTGTTGCAAGAGACATTCTGGCTGAAATTTGAAGATGATTTTGAAACTGCTTAGTTAGTATCTTCTTTTTAAATATATATTCCTATGTACTGCACATGAATTATAATTAGCATGGATACTTTGTCATACCATAAGTATTGTCAATGGCTTTTGTAAATACACATTTGCTTCATAATTACTCCATGTAACTGAATGCCAGCCACGTACATGGTCACTTTTAATCACCTTGTGGCTCTGCTGAAGACTTAATTACAAAGGAAAAGGAAAAGGTGGGATTCTTCTCAACCAGCTGTGTAAGCCCTCATAAGGTACATTGCATTGTGGGAATTCCAAGTTGTTCATCTCAATTCCTGCTTGCGTCTATGTATGTTGTATTCATTCTGCCTCTTTCTTTTTCTTTCTTTCTTTCTTTCTTTCTTTCTTTCTTTCATTTCTATATGTCAAACACTATTCTAGGTTCTAAGAACAGGCAGAAGTGTCAGAAAATAGCTTCTCCAAAGTTTTCAGTCCAAATCCAAACCAACCAATACAATTTGGAACAACTCAAGATGAGCTATATGTTATTGAGGGGGAGCTAACGACCGATCTTGTGAAGTTTATTACTCGAAAACTTCGATGTGGCACCATCAGCTAGCTACTTCATGTAATTGTGGGTGATCACTATTGGCAATATATTTAAAAAGGAAAAAAAATGTCTGGCTTCTGTCATCTGGGGATATGATAGTGTGTTGTGCAATGCTGTGCAAATTCTGAGATGCTACAGAAATGCATAAAGTTTGTTGTTATTCATCAACATGAAGTGCTTTGATTTTGGCTATTTCTTCTGACTTTTGATTTTTTTCAAAGACCGATACAGGGGCCATGGTTCTGGAAAGTAACATATGGATGCAAGTGAATCCGCAGGAACAGAACCTGGCCATGGTGAAATCTGACCTTTTCCCTTTCCTTCCTTCCTCAGACAATTATAGTCTCATCTGCGTATGCTTTCCTCAAAGATGCTATTTAAAGGGAAACTACATCTACTTGGCTCAGATCATCCCTGTGAAATAGACACTTCTATAGTATTTGGTTTCAATAAGACAAAAATAAACACAAATTATATCCATTTAACTTTTATTTTAAATCATCTGCTGAGATTCTAGTCTTTTAGAAACATAATTGTGTATCAGATAACAATCCAAGTTAGGAAGATTATAGGTATAATGTAGGGCAGGGCAATAAAATGAATGGGGAACACTTTCTATAATTGTAAATGGAAATGAAATCTTTAAAAACAACTAAATGACTTCTGGCAAAGTTAAACCTTCGCCAAGTCAACTGAAGTTGATTGGTGATCTATCTGTGTAACCTGCTCTCCAGAAGTGTCTTGCTGCATATTGGGCTCTGACTATTGACTGATAATCTCCTTCGATGATCTGTTTAGCTACTCTAGTGATCTACCCGTCTACCTTATTTTCTGGCATTCTAAGGTATTTGTTGCTATGCCTGTATCTGTTAGAATATAGGCCGGGCTGCAAGCGACAGAGATCCAAAGTAACGGTGGTATAAATAAAGATCGTTTATTTTTCTTTTATGTAAAAGTTCAGGATGGCTAATGACACTGTTCCTGTAAGTCCTCAGTGGCCCCTACTCCTTCTGTGTCATCTAAGGGTGACTTTTTTCCATGTCTGCGTTCTAGCCAGCATGGATGAAGGGCCTGCTGTATCCTTCCAAGTGCATCAGGAAGCGGCACGCATCACGACTGCTCATCTATGGGCAGCTGTAACTTGCTCACATGGTCTACGAGTGACCACTTAGCTGCAAGGGACCTAGAAAATGTTGCCTCTACTTTGGTCAGCTATGTGCTCAGCTAAATAATCAAGTTCTATTACTGGGGAAGAAGGAGAGACTAGATAGTAAGCAACCAGTGGTTTTTTAGTAAATGTCATATCAAATGCCTGTGCATCCTCAAAACCAGTGCTATACGCCAGTGGATCTTAAAGCATGGTCCCCAGACCAGCAGCATCAGCATCACCTGGAGATTTGATAAAAATTCAAATTCTCACCCTCTGTCCCCCTTTCTGCAGCTCCCAAATCAGAAACTCCAGGTGGAGCCCAGCAATCTGGGTTTTAATAAGCCTTCCAGGTGATTCTGAAGCCTGCTAAAGTTTGAGAACCACTGGCCCACAGTATGTTTTTCCAAAAAGCCAGGTGGGAGGCTGGGCATTAGAGGAGATGAGTCAGGAAGGAGAGGCCTGGAAATGGTCAGCTTCTGAGCCTTGACTGTTCCTAGTCCTTATGAAATCACCCCTTGTAAATCCCTCTTCCTGATCAGTGACCAGCAGCCAGGGTCATGCCATATGGTGGGAAGATCATGGGATTATGGGTGACCTTTCCCAGGAGCATACTTTGCCTTCTTGTGACCTGTTTTTCTCCTATATAAAATGGGTTGGGGTGCAGAGAAAGAGCACATCATCTTAACAGTTGCTTCCAGCCCTATCTCCTTTGTGGCTCTGTGCATTGCTCTGCTGGCTTCCTGGAATCATAGTTTTGTCTTTTCCCACCAACAATGGAGATGGTACAGTCTTGGGGCTTAAACACAAGGACCCCAGAGTTGGGTAGGTTTGGGTTTGAACCAAGGCACCTCTGTTTCCTAGCTGTGTGATCTTCGGCAAGTCGCTTAACTTCTCTGGATCTCGATTGTCTCAGCCATAAAGTGATGATAATAAAGTTGACCCACTGGACTATTTTAGGCATGAAATGAGATGTGTGTATGTGTATACAACACATAGCATAGTGCCTGGTATGAAGTAAATGCTAATTATATGGCGGCCATTGCCATGGTTTGGGACACATATCAAGTGAACAATAAGTTTCTTCCCAGGTAACTCTTTTTATGTGGGGAATCGATGTCAAGTGATTCTTTTCTCTTTGTGAGGTTTTACACACTTCAGAAAATAGAGACCAAACTAATACATAATTTCCTGGAAATCTGAAGGCTTCCTTACGTAGAGAAAGCCACAACACCATTAGTAAAGCAAACTCACACAGGTATGAATCTCTCGTGGATATGATCTCCCCTGAGCCTCTTATAAAAAGGAAAAGCAGGTTTCTTCCTGTTTTACAGGTAAGGAAACAAAAGGGCAGGAGGATTAGGTGGCTGGAACAAGGTCACCTGGCAAATTGATGAGGAGCCTAGATTTAAACACTCACGTCTGACTTAGATGCCTCCACAGAAACCAGCGTTTAGTTATATTGTAAAAACTCTGTTCTTTTCTGTGTCTCCCAGAAGCCTATAAACTCTTTTTGTTTCCTAGTCCTCACATTATCTTTGGATCCCAGCACCTAATCTGCACCTGGCACGGAGGGAGTGCCTAGCAAATGTTTGTTGAATGACAAAATGAATGAAAGAAGCGAAGCTGTTAGAATCCCACTCCAGGGCTCTTTGCACTCCATGCAGGCCTTCTCTTGTCCAGGTGTTTGGAATCACGGCACAAGTTTTATAGAAAGAAAGGCTTCCTCTGCTGCCCTCGGAAACATGGCTCAGTCTGTTCATCACCATCATCCATCGCTTGCCAGCATGGAATAGTAGATTTGGTCAAGCAGCAAATTCTCCACTGTTTCCTCCTCCTCCCTTCCTCTGGGACTCACCAGCTTCCACCTGTCTCTCGTGGGCCTAGAGTTATTTTTGTAGACACTCTGCAGAGAAGATGTTCCTGAGAGGACATCTGACTTTTCTCACTGTAATGTTTTTCACCTGAACAACCAGTTATGTTGTTGGTGTCCCTCAACTCCAAAGATGGGGGAAGGGAAAAAGATGAGTCAGTGTAATGGGAGAATTCTGTCTCAGACATTGTACGCTTCCCCTCCCCCTTGCACACCCTCAGATTGCCCCTCCCACTGTCAACATTGGCGTCTGTCAGCTGGTGGCCAGACACTTGAACAGACTTTGCCAATTAGAGAAGTCACACCTCCTGGTTGGCAGGCTCACTATTGTGCCTGGGTCCCTAGCAGGGAGCCATATGGCTTTCGGGGCAAAGGATTTGCCAGAGAGGAACAAGGGAGTACCCACCCCCAGGGCAACTCCTGTCACGTGGCCGACCCCCGCTGAGTGCTTCTCTCAGGTAAACATGCAAGATGAGCTGTCTTCTTTGGCAGGTTAAGTTTGGAGCTATTATTGTTCCTCTTCCAATCATCTTGTTTCATTCATGGGGAGGTTAGTCTGAATCTGTCTTGGGATAATTAAAGCCGATCTGGTGTTCTGTTGTTCTCTATTACTCTCCACCACCACCCCTCCCCCCTGCAGCCCCTTCTTCAGTGAACTCAGAGTTTTGCCACTCTAGCCTGGGGAAATGTGAAAATACAGGAACAACCTCTTCCAGTTGTGGAGAGTTTTGCAAAGCCCTCTCCCCTCCCTAGGGTAGTTGTGAATGAATTAGGGAAAGTAAGCAGTGGTGCTTTCATGTTAGGGAGAAAGACACGGAGCTCCAGGAGGACTAAGGAATTGGTCTGCCACATGTTTGAGAAGAAAGAAAACTGGATTGAGAATCTGGATTTTACTCCTGGTAATCCACAGGCTGGCTAGGTCCGGCTGGATGTCCTGCATCACTCACTTAACTTTGGCATCAACTTTCCCACCTGCTATTCAAGGGAAAAATAACCCCTGAGGTCTTGTTGGGCTCCAAGAGTCTTTATTTCCAAGGTCACTTAGTTTATAAGGGACCTAAATGAGATTAAACCACCATATGGCCATGCCCTGTCACAGAAATTGATCTTTGAGTTCATTTTTTTCTCCTTAATTTTAATGATGAAAAATTTCAAACACACACAAAAGTAGAGAGGATAATATAATGAACCCTCACATGCCATAAACCAGCTTCAACCAGACCAACGTTTTGTCCATCTTGTTTCTCCTAGCCTTCTTTTAAAAGTGATTTGCAGTATTTTAAAACTAAATCCCAGGTATCCTATCATTTCACCAGTACAAATTTTAGTGTCTATAACAAATAGGGATTAAAAAAACAAAAACAGAAACACCAGCACCATGCCATTATGACACCTGACAAAATTCACCAGCACTCCTTAACGGCCTGTCTCACCCCCTACCATATTCACATGTACCGGTTTCCTCCAAGGTCTCTTTTTATAGTTGGCTCTTCTGAATCGGGATGAAAACAAGGTCCACACATTGTATTTGGTCATTCTGTGCCTTCCAAGTCTCAATCATCTGTCCCCGCCCTCTTTTTTTCTTCTCGTGTTATTGATTTGTGACAGAAAACAAGTCATTTGTCCTCAAGGATGTGCCATATTTTGGATTTAGCTAATGGCTTCTCTGTGGTATCATTTAACTCC
The DNA here is from genome assembly GCF_004348235.1 of Phoca vitulina. Classification (NCBI taxonomy): domain Eukaryota; kingdom Metazoa; phylum Chordata; class Mammalia; order Carnivora; family Phocidae; genus Phoca; species Phoca vitulina. The sequence continues at coordinate 48,917,114 of NW_022589712.1, read as the reverse complement.
TACCTCGGTCCTCTATTTCCTATAAATGGGTAAGCGGGTCTAGAGGCTTCATTAGGTCCACATTCAATATTTTAGCCTCCAAGTGGTGCCACATACTTTCTATTGCCTGACATTTTGAGGCATATACAGTTTGATTGGCCATTTTTTTGTGATTCTGCGACTGAGATTGATTACAGGGCTCAGATAGTATCAGAGAGATCTCGTCATTACAGACGAACTTGTTTTTTATGTGCATTTTCCTTTAGCCTACATATTAATAGATCCATCAAATTTTGAAAAATGTATCTGCCTTTATCCTCTTCTCTTTCATCTTTCTCAGCCTTTTCCTATTTCCCATGGTAGATATTAATTTTCTTCCTCTCCTACCACTAAAATATTAAAGACAAATGAAAAGCAGTACACTTAAAAAAAGGAAAACCTCAAACATGCACCCAGACATTTGATTTGGTGTAAGGACAATCTGCTACTCATTACAACAGTTTTTGTTACAAATGAATTTCACGTTGCTGTTTTGTAAGCCTCTCGGTGGAAATTCTGGAAAGTAATTGAGAATTTATACTTAGGTAAATTATGTAAATGAAAGGCCTGGAGAAAATGATAAATAGCACTCTCAGGAATGCATCTAAGGGTTTTTTTTTTTTTTTTTCAGTTAGGGTTTTTAAAAGGTCTTTTTGCTGAGCAGGCATGCTTCTGCTTTTGTTTCTTTGCCACCCAGGGCAGGAGCACTCCTCAGGGTGCAGAAGTCCGGGAGGCAGGGGGCCCCTCTCACCGGGGAGCACGCTGGTCTCACCCACAGTGGAATCGCCCACTTATCCTGGGTACAAAATGGCGTCTGAGTGGTATCTATCCCTTGTGCATTGTCCTCATGGTAATGTAGCTCAGGGACACTGATAAACGTCGCGGGGCACATGCTGGTATAAAGAAAGCAGCAGGAACCTGTCAGAGTTCTTCCTAGTCCTCTGTAATTACAGGGGTCTTACAGGCATTCCCACACGCTCACAGCCCTTTTAAAGAAAGTCTATTACAATCACAGAGAGTTGAAGCTGGCTTTTAGAATATAACACTGCTCTTTGTGCTGTCCTGCCAAACTGGTTCCCTACCTATCAGTCCTTTCTTGACTCCCTTCTTCCTTCCTCTTTTCTTGTTCACTTTTAAGCTGCACTTTCTAGCCCCTTATAACCAGTGCGTGACTTTGTGTGAGGCGCAAAACCTCGTAGAGCCTCGGTGGCGTCTTCCTTACGAAGGTGTTCGTAATACTTACCCGGGGGTTAATCGTTAGTTTAGGAGATGGGGTATCTTTGAAGGCCCGGGAAGCCGGCTAGCACCTTGCAAGGGCGCTGCTCTCATCTCTTACTTGGTCCAGACTTTGGAGGTTAAAATTTTTTGGTGGCTCCCCCTTGCTCTTGGTGTAGCACAGACTCTTTTTTTTTTTTTTTTTAATATTACGTTAGTCACCATACATTACATCATTAGTTTTTGATGTAGTGTTCCATGATTCATTGTTTGTGTATAACACCCAGTGCTCTATGCAGTACGTGCCCTCTTTAATACCCATCACCAGGCTAACCAATCCCCCCTCCCCCCTCCCCTCTAGAACCCTCAGTTTGTTTCTTGGAGTCCATAGTCTCTCATGGTTCGTCTCCCCCTCTGATTTCCCCCCCTTCATTTTTCCCTTCCTACTCCTAATGTCCTCCATGCTATTCCTTATGGTCCACAAATAAGTGAAACCATATGATAATTGACTTTCTCTGCTTGACTTATTTCACTTAGCATAATCTCCTCCAGTCCTATCCATGTTGATGCAAAAGTTGGTGGAGGTTCCTCAAAAAATTAAAAATGTAGCACAGACTCTTGAAAGCCCCTCCCAGCTCTGCAGGATCCGCATCCCTGTCCTTTCCAGTCTCTTCTCTCCCCTCCTGGACTCTCTCAGTCCAAGCCTGCTGACATCCTGAACTTTCGTTTGGATACTTAATGTGCTATGCTTTCCGACTTCCTGCCTTTGCGCGTGGTTTCCTTGGCTTAAAACACTGTTCCTCACCTCCTCCGCCTGGCTTGGCTAATGCAACCCCAATGTTCATGTTTCTGTTTAGATATTCCTTCATCTAGGAAGCTTTCCCTGCTCTCCAGAAATTGTAAGGTACTATCAGAGAGCACTTAACACTCACGATGTAAATTTTTGTTAACTTGTCTCTCTCTCTCCCATGAAACTGTGAAGTTTTGAAGGCAGGAATCATTGCTAAGACATTTGTCTTTGTGGCTCAATTTCCCAGCCCAGGATATCACACATAGTTGGGGTTCAATTTACTTGTTGCATGGATGAATGAAATACTGAATTTCACCTCTACTTTCTTTTTGGAGAATTGGTATCTTCCTCCTCCAGCTTATTTTTCATACTTTAGAACGATCATCTCTTTGTGCAGTCTTGTTTCTTACAGTATATACTTTAGCACCTTATTGTGTGTGGGCTTGTTCTCTAATTTTCTTGTTATTATTCTGAGTCTCAGAATAGAGAGACCAGGAACTCCACCTCTATTGTATTACTTATGTATTGCTAGGTAACAAATTACCCCCAAATGGAGTGGCTTGAAACAACATTGTCTCTTACAGTCGCCATGGGTTAGGGATCCAGGAGCTGCTTAGGTAAGTGGTTCTGGTTCAGGATCTCTCATTAGGCTGCAGTCAAGGTGTGGCCCAGGACTGTCGTCTTCTGAAGGCTCCATGGAGGCTGCAGGATCTGTTCCCAAGATGGCGCCTCATACGGCTGTTGGCTGGAGACCTCAGTTCCTTATCGTGTGTACCTCTCCACAGGGCTCCTCACGTGTCCTCACAACATGGCAGCTGTCTACCCCCAGAGAGACTGATCGTGAGGGAGAGAACACAGGAAGCCACAGTGCCTTGTGTGACCGAGTCTGCAAAGTCTCACACCATCACTTTTGCTTTTGTTTCTCCTGTTTGTTAGAAATGAGTCATCAAATCTGGCCCATAGTCAAGAGGAAGGGAATTGTGATCTGAGAATATGGTCCTTATGGTTTCAGTCCTTTGAAAGTTCTTGAGACTTCTTTAATGGCTCATTATGTGATCAGTTTTGTAACTCCTCCTGTGGGCTTGAGAGACAGCGACTGGGCCCAGTGTTCTATACATGAGTTTCCCCATTGTTTGTCAACTCTTCTTTAGGTTTACTGATTTTTGTTTGTTTGTTTGCTTGATCTATTGATTACTGACTCTCTTACTCTGACTGTAAAATGTGTCTATTTTCCTATGTAATTTTATCAATTTTTCTTTCTATACTTTGAGATATTAGGTGCACAAACATTTAGAATTATATTTTCCAGGTGAATTTAACCTTTTTCCTGTGTATAGGAAAACATGCTTTTGCCTTTAAGTGTATTTTGGTGAGATTAATAGCATAGCTTTCTTTGGATTAGTATTTGCCTGGAACATATTTTTCATTTCTTGCAACTTTCTTGTATTCTTATATTTTAGAGATATCTCAGGTTAGAAATATGTAAGTGGATTTAAAAAAATTTGGTTTAGGGCGCCTGGGTGGCTCAGTTGGTTAAGCGACTGCCTTCGGCTCAGGTCATGATCCTGGAGTCCCGGGATCGAGTCCCGCATCGGGCTCCCTGCTCAGCAGGGAGTCTGCTTCTCCCTCTCCCGCTCCCCCCTCTTGTGCTCTCTCTCTCTCTTACTCTCTCTCTCAAATAAATAAATAAAATCTTTAAAAAAAAATAAAAATAAAAAATAAAAATAAAAAAATTTGGTTTATCACCTTTGTCTTTTTGTTGGAACTTTAGTCCAATATTATAATTATTGATATATTTGGACTTATTATTAACCTTCTTTTGTACTTTGTGGTATCTCACTTTTTTCATGTTTCCCCCTGCCTACCCCTCTCCTTTCTTGCCTTCTTTTGGATTATTTTTTCTCATTCCACCTTTATTGTCTTGTATTAGTTCTGAAACTCCTCAGCTAGCATTCATCAAATATGGCCTTTGTCCCACCATTCCCTCTTTCTCTTGCATTCTCATTCTGATTAGATGTATGTTAGGCATTCTCACTGCATTTTCCATACTCAACCTCTTTTCTGTATTTTCCTTCTCTTTGTATCATCGTGCTTTATTTTAGATCATTTCTTCAGCTTCCAGTTCTCTAATTTTCTCTTTAACTGTGTCTTCTTTGCTCTTAAACCTATTCATTGAGTTAATAATTTTAGTCATTTTCTTTTTCACACCTAGAAATTCTATTTATTTGTTCAAAAATCTGCTTGGTTATTTTAAAAGCCCCTTGCTTCAGTTTCAGCCTAAAGATTATCAGACTAACTTGGTAGTATGAACAGGGGTTAAAAATTCTAGGTGAAAATCAGAGTGTAGTATGGATTCTCAGGGACTAGTTCCCCCATTTTACTGAGTGCTAAATTTCAGACAGGTAATTTTCCTCTCAGTGTCATGTATCAGGGATGAGTGTATTTCTGGTTTAGCCTGACTGACACTGAAGATATTATCTATTCTCCAAAGCCTTCCAGGCCATGGAAATTAAAGATCAGGTTGACTGGTTTAACAGAAAAAAAGAAAAAAGAAAGAAGATTAACTTTCAAAACACTTAAAACAAGAACAATACACCAACCAGTTTAAGATAATAACTAGGCATTTATTTAAATGAAATAAAGCGCTGTGTGCACGTACACACACACACACACACACACACACACACACATGCAGCCAATTGTATATGGCCAGGAGTGATAATCAGGAAGATTAGAAAAAAAAATTTTTTTTAAGGAAAGCTGCCTGCGGCCATTGCAGTGACCGAGTTTCTCTTAAAAGAGAAAGAATGACATGACAAGGCTTGTTTTAGATAAAGGGCTTAACAAATGAGAAATCATAAAGTAAAGGATTCTGGCACCTCAGGCTTTTTATAATGTGGTTGCCTCTGGGGCAGAGACTATTTCTGTTTTGATTCATTCTTTTTAGATTTGCAAACCTGAGCACCACATGTGAATTGAGTGGAGCCAAACACTCATAGAGTACAGGGGCCATCATGTTGACCCCTCTGGAGATCCTTCAGGAAGCTTCCATTTAGAGGAGGCAGGGGTGCCCAACCTAGCCCTGAGCTGTAGCACCTATGTGAGAACACAGGGATATGTTAGCAAGCTCTTCATTAGCAATTTTTGCATGTATATTCCTCATGGTTACAGCAGTTTTGTTTTCTCAGCCTCTGACGAACTGCTCATTGGGCTGATTTGTCAGTCAATCCTTCCCTTTGTGAGCAAACAAATGCCCTGATACCTTTGTGAGCAAACAAATGCCCTGATATCATTTAACCCGGGAAGGGACATTGGGGATATATTTTTTTTGAGTGTTTACCATGTCCCAAGCACTATTCTAAGTGCTTTGCTTGCATTAACTCATTTGATCCTCATAATACTCTGAGATATTGTTTCCTGTCTAGATGGTGAAATATCCCCCAAAGCTAGGTTTATCCAAGGTCACCCAAAAAAGGCTGAGAATCAAAACCTTAGAGTGCTTTCAGATATATTACTCTTTCCACTACAAGTAAATGACACTCCTCAGGGAGTGGTCTCTAATGCACTTGGAGAACTTTTGCCCATATATGTGTGTGTCTATTTAAATACACACTAAATATTAATGCATGACAACTGCAATAGATGAAAACCATAGGCCGAATACTCATTAACATCTATAAAAATTAAAAAAAACATAATAGCAAATACCTCTCAAATTTACTTGGGAACTTGTTTGAACCCAATAGGAATTACCTTTGTCTTTTCCGTTTTTTTTAAGGTAACTGTGTCATCCACCAGAGATTTAAGTTTGAAGGTTTTTGGATTCTATTCTTTGCCCTCCCATTGAAATAGTTATTTTATTAAGCACATATAGTACTGTCTGCGTATTAGGTATTATTCTACTTTTCTTAACTTTATTAGCTCTTTATTAAATACTTTAATCCTCAAAACAGTCCTATGAGAAGGCACGATTTTTCATTTCATTGATGAGGAACTAAGCTGCAGAAAAGTTAAGTAACTTGCTAAGGTCACTTGACATGAGGGACAGAACCTAGGCAGCCTGGCTCCAATGCCCACTGCTTAATCTCCCCATCATGTCACCTCTCCTGTCTGTTCAGGTCAAGAAGTCAGAGTGTGCAACTCTGCAAGTATTTTGGAATTCATGGATAAAACGAGCCCTGACATCTTATTGGTCTTGATGGGGAAGAAACCCTTCTCTCTTTTTACATTGGTGAGTTCTTGTCCTTTTCAGTTAATGTGTGTGTCAGTCCCTAGTAAACACTCAGCATTAATGAATGAACCGTGCTCTGTACCAGACAGCAGAAGGCCCTTTAGAGCCACTTGGTTTCACATGGATGCAGCCTCCCCCATCTAAACATCAATCCCTTTACTCAGCCCCTGTCTGCTGGTCAACCAGCCAGTGTCTTACATTTCTTCTCAGTAATAATTACTACGAAGCATCCTTAGAGGAGCGGGTAGAAGTCACTTTCAATAGTGATAGTGATAATCTTCCCATCTCCTTTCATCTCTTTGTTCCTCCATTACTTGGGATTAAAAATAGCGTTTACACTTACAGGGGAGATATGACCTTCTGTGTTTTTGTTTGCTTCCTGACTACTGTAACAAGAGGGAGACTGACTCCCCTGAGGTGCACACCAGGATCCCAGAGCTACAGTCCACAGATCTTTTGTCATTTAATGTAGATTCTTCCATTTGCCAGTCAAGAAGATTCCTATTAAGTTGCTTTAACACCACATATGCCCAGGTGGTGGAAAGAATGCTTCTTGGTAGATGGTAGAAGGAAATCTTCCATAATTCTTTTTTTTTTTTTTTTTAAGATTTTATTTATTTATTTGAGAGAGAGAGAGCACAAGCAGGGGGTAGGGGCAGAGGGAGAAGCAGACTCCCTGCTGATCAGGGAGCCCACGCGGGGCTCCATCCCAGGTCCCTGAGATTATGACTTGAGCAGAAGGCAGACACTTAACCGACTGAGTCACCTAGGTGCCCCCTTCCCTAATTCTTAATGCAAGCCTATTCAGACCAAAGACTCTTCTTTCTCCATATAGTGCTGACCCTGGGAGATGCCTTAGAAATGACCAGAATGAGGCCTTCTTGTGAACAGTAAATAAGCTGATGTCCAAAGAGGCCAAAGGACTTGGTCCAGGAATGCAAATCAGCGGCATAACTGGAAGCGTTGCATATCTTCTCTTCACCCCTCCAGATTCACCGCCCACCTTCCTCCACCCTGCTCCCAGCCCACGAAGACCCATTAGACTGTATCAGCAGACGTCCTTGCTCCTTGGCCTGGCCAACAGGAGATCTGGCAGGAGATCAGGGGAGGACACAGGATGAGGTTGGGTTTTTATGTCCTTCCCCCCTCCCTGCAAGTTTGCCTTGCACTGACTGTGTCCCTCCACCGAAGGCGCGGCTCCTCTCACGGTGGCCTGCAATATTCCCAGGTTGTTATCTCTGCCTGTGAACACTACTGCCTCGTGTCCCCATTCTCCGCATGTACCTTTCCCCCCGTCTCCTTGGAGTTTCTTTGCATTGTGTGCATCTACTATAGTTTTGTCGTTACTTCTGTATTTTCACGCATATTTTCAATTCCTCAGACATAACTTTCACTGCTATTTCTTAAGCTCCATGCCTCACTTGCAAACGCTCCCCCGATTTATCCTCTGACTGTAAACTTGAGAACAGGTAGGGTCTCTCCGTCGTGGGGACTGGGCCTGCGTCTGTCTTGCTCCTGGCACCTGACGCCACCTGGGCACACAGCATGGGTGTGCGTGAGTCACTCAGTCCTTGATTCCTTGCACGGAAGCCTGATACAAAGTAGAACCATAAAATACATCTATTAAAAAAAAGAATTGTTCTCTCCATGTCTTCAGCTTTAATAAATGGAGAGATGTTCAGATGCCACAAGGAGTTGAATGACTTTGAGGAAATTACATCTCTGTGCATTCCTCAGCTCTACAGACAGATAAGTAATATCCAATCCTGTGTTTTCCTCTTAGGGATGGTGAGAGAATTTAAATGAATTACTTGATGCGAATGGAATGTCTTGAGGTTCTTGGAAGAGAAAGAATCTATTTTTTCAGAAAAGACAGAATCTACTCAGAATGCTGTGTTGGAGAAGGAAATGTTTTGTCAAGTGTATTTTATATTAAAGTGACATAACGTAAGTAAGGGACTCAGTCCAGTGGCACCGAGCAAGCACTTAGTAAATGCTTGCTATAATTTTTAGTGATTATTTTGTAAAATTCTACCCTAACATTAGGTAATGCATTCAACAGTTCTTTGTCACTATATTATTGAAATGTGCCTATTTGTAGTGTTACATGCTCATCATACTATTGTTATATTAATAATAATCACATAAAAGTAATTCATGTGGATAAGTAGGTACGCAGATGGGTGGGGGATTGTTGTAGATGATGTAGTGGGATATAAAAGAAGAAAACAAGTTGTAAAGTAGCCCATTCAGGGAACTTGGCAACTTGTCTGCATTCTGAGGTTTTTGAAATTACAAAAAAGAAATCCTTGTTATAAAAGCAGTATCCGTCTATTACAGAAGAATTAAAATATATAGATAAATAGAGAAAAAGAGAGACGTACCATACCTAACCTCCCATTATGGAGAACATCTGTTGATTTCACCTTTTCCCCTGCTTCTTCCTCTGGAGCACAGTGGCTTTCCCACTGCATGCAGGACCACTGGAACCGCAAAGCCTGATGCCGCTTGATCTAGTCCAGATCAATCAGACTCTCTTTCTGGAGATCTCAATCTGAGCTGGTGGAAAACAGAAGGACACACACACACACACACACACACACGCACACACATCAAGTTGCCGTTTACCAATGGCACAGCTTAGCAAAGACTGTCCTCTCATTTCTATTACCTGGATGCCAGATCCAGCTAGTTCCTGTCCTACCCAAAGCCTGGTTGTTCAGCTTCGCCTTCCTTTCTCTGAGTTACTGCAGCTCTTGTCAGTAAATTCTTTCCCTTCCACCAAGTTTACCAGAGTTGGTTCCTGTTGGTTCCTAACTGGTCTATCTACCTAAAAACAACTACCTGAATACCTTGGTTTAAATACTTCCATCCTTGCTTTCTATAAATTAGTGTATCTTATTAGCAAAAGGTATTCACAGTGCATGATACTAAATCTCATCTCATGTCAGCAAATAGAATTTCTCTACATCCTCTTGATGATTGCATGACATCCCATCAGATACGCTGTATCATAATTAAGTAATTTCCTGTGAGACACTTAGGTGCTCTCGACGTTTCAGTGTAAGAAATAGCTAAAACCTTACACACATTCATGCTTATTTCTTTAGGATAAATTCCCAGATGTGTAATTGTTGAACCAAAGGATAGGGGCCTTTTAGATACTTTAGATAAAAACTGTCTAATTAGGGTACCTGGGGGGCTCAGTCGGTTAAGCTTCTGACTCTGGATTTCAGCTCAGGTCATGATCTCAGAATTGTGAGCTCGAGCACCATGTTGGGCTCTGCACTGGGTGTGGAGTCTGCTTAAAATTCTTTTTCTTTCTGTCTCTCTCTCTAAAACAAACAAATAAACAAACAAAAAAACTGTCTAATGAAGCCTTTCTGGAGGTTTGTTTCCTGTCCAGGTACATTCAAATGCCTCTAATTCAGATCTTTCTTGACTTATGCTGCCAAGTTATGTCCCAGTAAACCCATTGTAAAATGAAAATACTCTAAGTCGAAAATGCATTGAATACACGTAAGCCACCAAACATAGCTTAGTCTAGCCTACCTTAAATGTGCTCAGAACACTTACATTAGCCTACAGTTGGGCAAAACCATCTAACACAAAGTCTATTTTATAGAAGTGTTGACTGTCTCCTGTAATTTATTGAATACTGTGCTGAAAGTGAAAAGCAGATGAGCACTATGGGTATGGACTGGTTGTAAGTATACGGCTTGTTTACCCCTGATCTCGAGGCTGAGTGGGAGCTGCAGCTCGATGACTGACCAGCATCACGAGAGAGGAAGGTACTGCATATCGCTAGCCCAAGAAAAGATCAGAATTCAAAATTTCAAGTATGGTTTCTATTGAAAGCATATCAGTTTTGCACCATCATAAAGCCAAAAAATTTTAGGTTGAACCATTGTGAGTCGGGGACTGTGAAGACAATGACTGAATGTATTCTTCCCATGATGCTCTCAGCATCCACCACAGCGCCCAGTACGGTAGGCACCCACACTCGCCTAGTGAAGGACAACCATTTATTGAGTACTTATTATGTGCCAGAAACTGATATGTGTATTAATTAACTATGTCAACTATTATTTACAGAGAAGGTAAATAACTCTCCTAAAGTCCTCCAGCTGTAAAAGCACCAGAGGGGGGTTTGAATAGCTGCAGCCCAGCTCCAGGGGCTGGGCTGCTAACCTCGCAAGTCTTCAATGGCTCTTCAGTGCCTGCTGAATGCCTGATCCTTTATATTATCAGCTGAAATGCAACTTCCTCAGGGACGGTTTCCCTGGTTCCTCAACCAGGCTAGATCTTGCTCTTCTATGCTACTTAACACTCTGTACTTCTCTGTTATAGGACTTACCTTATTTTCAATTATTTATGTAATGTTTCCCTTCTCTGCTGTCTGATCCATGGAAACAGGAACTGTGTATATCTTGTCCATGGCTGCATTTCTAGCACCTGGCACAAAGTCTGGGTATGCTCCTGTATTTATTGACTGACTGACAATTGAGCAGGTGAAGATGAAGAGCAGGAAGAGGATGCGGCTCACTTCTGGTTTCTACCTTGCAGAATCCAAGTAGCAGGGTGGTGTGGAGTTAGAGGCAGTAATAGTTCAACTGCAGGCAGCCTATTTTTCTGCTATTGCAGGGTTCAGGTGGTGCATAACAGCTTTTCAAGATTGGAGTGTTCATGTTAATTTCTATCAGCTAGGGAAGGAAGGAAAAACAATGGGATGGGCCACAAGCCTCAGGAATTGATCAGTAAGGTGAAACTTTGTCTTCAGTCTCTGCTGGAATTTAAGAAGCAATTTCCCAAGTAATGAGGGTTATTTTCTGGGCAAAAAGATGCAAAAAACAATGACTATGTAACAGTTCTTAACTTTTTTTTTTTTGAGAGAGAGAGGTAGAGAGGACACGTGCACCTGTGCATGAATGCATGTGAGTGGGCAGAGGGAGAGGGAGAGGGAGAGAGAATCTTAAGCAGGCTCCACACCCAGTGTGGAGCCCCACGCAGGGCTTGATTCAGACCCTGAGATCATGACCTGAGCCAAAATCAAGAGTCATACATTTAACCGACTAAGCCACCCAGTTGCCCCAGTAGTTATTAACTTTATGCCCAAAACCCTCCAGAGTATCAAATATATAAAACACAATTGTTTACTAAAGAATGAAACCATAGTGTGTGGTGGAAAGATTTAATATACCTTTAAAAAGGTCTTTGAGCTATCAGTATTATAAGATACCACCTCACTCCAATTAGGATGACTACTATTGGAAAAACAAATTAACAAGTGTTGGTGAGGATGTGGAGAAATTGGAACCCTTGTGTGCTATTCTTGGGAATATAAGATGGCGCAGCTGCTGTGGAAAACGGTATGGTGGTTCCTCAAGAAATTAAACAAGAGTTACCATATGATCCAGCAATTTTGTTTCTGGGCACAAACCCAAAGGACTGAAAACAGGGACTGAAATTTTATTTGTACACCAATGTTCATAGCAGCATTATTCCCAGTAGCCAAAAAGTGGAAGCAATCCAAGTGCCCATCAATGGATGAATGGATAAACAAAATGTGGTTTATGTGGAGAATGGAATATTATTCAGCTTTAAAAGGAAGGAAGTTCTAACACATGTTATAACATAAATGAACCTTGAGGATGTTATATTAAATGAAATAAACCAGTCACAAAAGGACAAATATTGTATGATTCTACTTATGTGAGGTACCTAGAGTGGTCACACTCAGAGACAGAAAATAGAATGGTGGTTGCCAGGGGCTGAGGGGAGGGGAGAGTATGGAATTGCTGTTTAATGGGGACAGAGTTTCAGTTTTTCCAGATGAAGAGTTCTGTGATGGACGGTGACAATGTTTGTACCACAATGTAAATGTAGTAAATGCCACTGAACTGTATGTTTAGAAATGGTTAAGATGGTACATTTTATGTGTATTTTACCACAATTAAAATTGTAAAAAAAAAAAAAAAACTTTTTTTGACAGATCAAATTAGATTAAAAAAAGTATTTAGAGGATTTGAAAAAAATCATCAATACACTTGTTAACTAGCCGTATGGAAAACTTTGTATGAAAAATGATATGCGCGTACTTTCCCAATATCCATGGTGTGCTGAACAAATTTGATCATATGGTAGGCCACACACTTCAAAAAATTGCCCTCAGTGTAAGTTATTCATGCTGCCTTCCTTGACCACCATCTAAAATCATTAGGAACTAATAATATATAAGATGATTTTTTTGGTCTCTCAAACTGGCAGAACCAAGACTAAACAGAATACCCACCCGGTATCAGTGAAGGCATTTTCGATACCCCTCTCCCTCCTGTCAGGAAGAGACCAGGCCCTGGGCCGGTGGAGATGGTAATGTGTCTGCCTTACCTAAGATAAGAAGGTGGGTCATGAGCTATGGCTGATGCTAAGACAGGACCCGGGGGGGGGTGAGGATAATAACAAATAGGAAGGCAGGTGATAGAGGAGGAAGGAACAAATCATTTCAGAAGCATTTTGAAGACAGGAAGGAAAACAGTTCAGGAGAATGAAGGAATACTTACTGGGCAGGAGGAATGGCTTATGCAAGGAACAGATTCGAGGTGAGAAGTAAGTGAAGTGAAGTCATTCCCACAGGTCTTGGAGCTCTGATTTTATAGGAGCTCATCCGAACCTCTGTAGTATTGTGTAGTGTACCATATAAACTTCTAAAGTAAGTAAAAATCAATTTTGTTTTGACCTTGTAATAATAGAGGATTTGCATCGCTTCTTCTGGAGAGGCTCTGTTTCATTTGAAGTAAAACCCAGTTCCAGGCATAATTTGTTTGGGTCCTGTTTCCTCTACTGTGTCCCAAAGTCTCTTTGATTCTTTCCTATCTCTCTGATTCTCCCAGTGAACTCTGCCCAAAGTGGGCACGAGACAGATGCAGCCAACTGCACATTTGTTCTCTCCCCAAATGAGTCTAACAAGGCATATAATTCAATGATGTCTTCTTACTTTGAAAAGTATAAAGTGCTACTATACGCAAGTGGGGCATTCATTTGTCACCTTCACCATAAGAAGTATCTATCAAATATTCATTCCTAAGGTCTTTTTTCCAAAAGCCTTGTTGAATCACCTTAAAGAGAGCCATTACTTTTGGCTAAGGGCATGTTTTGAAGTGTTTAAAATCAGGAGGATGCCCCCAAATCCTAGTTATCTTGGGAGTGGCAAAAGGATACGACAATACCTAAAAAAACCAAAGGGTGTCTACTTGGTTTTGGATTGCTCTCTCGGAGGGAAGTTTAGGGGAGCATACAAATCCCAACTCTTCAGAGGAAAAGGCAACTCTCAGAAATGTACTTGTTAACTAAAACAAGTCACAGTTCTATTTTGCAACAGTGTCAACATCACAGATTTTTAACCCAGGTGGAAAATACAAGGACAAAATATGAGCTTGTAACCCGTGCTCCTGTTCTTAGACTATCTAATCTGGGGGCTTGTCTTCCAACTGTGCTGCAGGGGGCTCTCTTCTCTTCTCATATTGTCACTTTCTTATTTCCCTCTTCAAGAAGGATTCCTCTCGTGATCTTTGCCCATCTCCCCACCATCTTCCCCTGTCCCAGAACAGCTGCTGATATCCAGGTGCTGACCCCTCTTCTATATGAGCCTGTCCCTTGGATAGCTGATTGGTAATGGGTATGGACACCTGACTCAAATTGAGTTTCTCTGAGTTTCTCTTTTGAGAGCTTGAAACATGACACAGATAGACAAGGACTAAAAGGAGCTTAAGCTCATCGGAGCTGAGTGAAAGTGTGGTTGGCAAAATTTCTAATTCTCTCCCCCCAAACTGTAATATGATGAGATGATAAGATACAGCTCCCATGATTGTTATTTTATGTGGCAGAGTTGACTTTAAGATAGGGAGATTATCTGGATGAGCCTGATCTAACCATTTGTTCTCTCAAAAGCAGTAGAAGCTGGAGAAATCTGAAGCATGAGGGGAATTTGACACCCCATTGCTGACTTGAAGCTGGAAGGGGCCACATGCAGAGAAACTGCAGTGGCCTCTAGGAGCTGACGGAGGCCCCCAGCAGACAGCAGGTGAAGAAGTAGGGGGAACTTGGTCCTATAATAGCAATGAGATGGATTCAGCCAACAACCTAAATGAGCTTCCAGATAAGAGCCCCACATGGGTGACACCTTGATTTTGGCCTTGGGAGACGCTAAGCTGAGCACCCAGTTGAGCCAAGCCAGACATCTGACCCACAGAACTGTGAACTAAGAAATTTCCATTGTTTTCAGCCGCTACATTTGCGGTGATTTGTTATGGCAGCAATAGAAAACAAATGCATAAGTCAAGGGCTATGCAGTTGGAAAGTGTGGTGACCCCCTGCAACCCAGGGCCTCAGCACCACCTTGCTCTTTCTTCCTTCACATTCTTCACTTGGCTCTATGACCTACGCAAATCTTTTCCAATAAGATACCCTCTTGCCGCTGACGTCAGTAGATTTGGTTTTCTGTTGCTTGTAACCAAGTAAGGAGGTGAGGACTTGGATGTCCTGCGGCAATGTGTACCACAGGGTAAATCTGGTCCCCAGAAATGTGGCTCTGTGGAGACTTAGGAGAGATTACATGAACTTTGGGAAATCTCAGAGCCTCAAATGGGTTGAAGGCTATGGAAAAAAATCTACCACTTATAATCGCATTTTAAAGACATTACGCAGATGACGATATCCACTTTGGTCTATAGATATGCCCACCAATATAAACCCAACTACACTGTTCATTAATGGAAATACCTTGCAATAGACTTGTTCATTTGGTTAGCGCACACACTCGGATGCTCCCTGAAAGCCTGAAGATTAGTTTACACCGGGTAAAAAGCTTGGGTGAAGCCAGAGCGTAGTCTGCCGCTTCAGGCATCGGTGGGGCTGGCAGCACCACGGGAGGGCTCCCCACCCCCACCCAGGTCCAGCTGGCTGCCCACAGCAGAGCCCAGACCCCAGCAGGGATCATGCCAAGCTGGCTTCTGGCCAGGCAGAGTGAGGGAGCAGAGTGACAGAGATGTCCAGGTGCAGCCAGCTGGTTTGGCAAAGCAGAAGGGGCTGACACAGAGGAAGAGGAGGGGCAGAGCCCGGGCACTGTCCAGAGCCTGGGAATCTGCCCATGCGTGGACTCCCAGTCTGCAGTGGAGCATCACCCTCCCTCCTTGAGGGTCAGTCAGAGGGGGGGAGAGTAGGGACAGGGAGCTCCCTTTTCACTCTGCTGCCCAAGGGTGGAGCGGGGGTGAAACAGAAGTAGGAGGGAACAAACAGAGAGTAGCTGCATGCCTTTAACATTTACCCATAGTCGAGAAAGTCTCTCTTGGCTTGTGCTTGCTTAGAGAGGGCAGCAAAACTGAGGTCCACTAGATTTCTTTCAGATGTTTCTGTAAATGCCACTGAATATTAAATCCCGCCCCCCCTCCCAAACATCCTTGGTGCAGAAAGCATGACTGAGTTAGCTTTAGACAATGAAATACAGTCTTTTCTGGGTGGGGTCAGTAGGAAAAGGAAGAGGACAAGGCCAAGGGCAGGGAGGAGGGACTGTATTAAGCTGTGCGTCAGCAGGAACAAAGAGTAACTGGGTCTTGGACATTCTTCTGAAGGAGTAATTCTGAAGAGAAGAATACATTTAGATTTTTGGAATGGTCTCCTTTGGGCACAAGGACAAAAAACCCAGTTGCTTCTAGAGGGTTGATTTGGTGCCCTGCTACCCACTCAGTGCATGCTCAGCCTGGGAGCCTGGGGACAGCCTTGCTGATGTCAAGCTGCCAGCCAAGCCTCACGCATAATTAGGTGGATTTGGATGGAGACCCAGCAAACTGATCCTACTTGCCTGTCTTTCTACACTTGGGTTTTGATTTTTTCTTTCCCCTCTAACCAGTTTCTTTAGGGCTTAGTGTGTCCATTTATAGTATTTCTTCACAATGGGAAAGAAGTAATAAATTGGCTGGGTTCCTAGCGCACGTCAGTCTTGGTATTCCATTGATAGGAAAACCTCTTATTTCGCCTGCTTTTTTCCCAGGAGAGCCTATAGATCAGGCATTTTTTCATTTTTCAGATCTTTCCCCAGTCTGAAAGTAACTAGATAACCATCCTGTAAGATAAAGGTTACATTCTCTGATGGATAGACCAGGGGAATAAAATATTTGGGTTTTTTTTGAGGGGGAGGTTTGTTTTTGTTTTTTGGGTTTTTTTTTTTTTTTTTGCTTCTGTTCATCTACTTAATAGTGTTTCAACAATTTACCTCATCTAACTTCAGTTCTTTTGGCTGTAAAATGGAGAACCTAATTCTCACCACTTTCCTCATGGCTCCAGAGGAGATTTAACGAATGTTCATGGACCATATAGACTGGTTTTTTACTACATCCCTCCTCCACCCCCCTATCCATATAAGCGCTTCCTGCAGCATTTGATGGAGCCTGAATGTGCTGCTCCTCAAGGAAGAAAACAAGTTATTATTCACGACTGACTTAGGTTGTCTCTTGCTCTACGGTGCCTTTGATCTTTCAGCAGCCCTTCACTCTGCTGATCACAGCCTTCCCCCAACCATTTACAAGGCTCAATGGGTCTTCTGATGCCTGATTCAACTCTGATTTCTCAGTGCACTCTTAGAGGGTGTCTCTGGGGATGTGTTCCTCTGACCCACTGAGTCAACACTTTCATCAACCCCAGGGCTCTGCCAGGGAGCACGGCTCCTCTTTCCTGCTCCAGCTTCTATTCATTTGATTGAGAACAATGACAGTGTGTATTTAGCGGGAGAAGGGATCTTTTAGGATTTAAAAAAATGGAGATGACAAAACCTGTATTTTGGTATATAGTCTTTTAGAAAGCTTTTCAGTTATAAGGGCAACGAGTTTTGAGATTGCTTTACAGATGGGGAAGTAGGAAAGTCAAAGATACATTCTCTCTGCTCTTTCTTGCTGAAGGAAGGGGCTTAGACAGGGAAGTGTGAGATTCTATGTTCACTGCTCACATGGCAAGAGTCCCACCTCCCCCACCTCCCTCTTCTGCCTGAAGTCTACATCCATTGGGGTGCACTACGTGGTCCACGTGTCGGGGAGTCAGTGAGAGTGCGCACCACAGCCCCCACATTCCCAGGGCAGTCCGGTCAGCTGTTCAACATCAACCAGCACATCGCTGTTTCTGGAGAGCCAAACCAACTACACGTCAGTCACCCAGTTCAAAGGGCTGCTGTAGTGACTTAAAGATGGCTCAAATTCCTCGTCACTGACCCTCACTGAGTGGGAGAGTGTACTTATCCACTTGCCTAGGACTTTGGCTGGACCTGTGATGATTTGATCAACTGAGTACAATAGAAGTGACCTTGTGTCAATTTCAGACCTATCCTTTGAGAGGACTGGCAGCTTCTCTTTCCTTCTTCTTAGAAGGCACCTTGCTGCAAGGAAACCCAAGAAGCTTCTGGAAGAAGCCCAATCAACGGAAAATGGAAGTCACCAGCTGATGATCTCAGTTGAATAACGAACATCAACTTGCTAAGCCTGTGAGTGAATCCTTTTTGGAGGCTGACATCCCCAGCCCCCGGCAAGCTCCCCAAGAGATGCCTGTAGATCAGAGATGAGCCATTTGTACCGTGAGCTGCCTAAATTGCCAAATTGCGAGGAAATAAATGAGTATTATATTTTAAGCCACCTAATTCTGGGGTGGTTTGTTATCCACAGCATCAGATGACTAAAACAGCTAGGTAATAAACAACTTTGTGAGTATCTGCACGTGAGTTCCGATTGGCTGGATTCACCTGTGACCTGTGCCTTGGTCAGTGGCACACATTTGCAAGAGTACCTTGACGACAGAGAGGTGCTACATGTTTGTATTTCCCATTGTAAATAATAGTTTTGATAGGTAGGACCCCTGCCTATCAAAATAATGGTGCCGTAAAGGCAACTGGGAAGACTCATGGAGGAGTAGACTATGGGGTGGGGAGGGGGACACCAAGCATTTCATGCTGGTCATGCTAAGTTTAAGACACCTATTAGGCAACCCCCTAAGAGATGCAGTGGGAGATATATATCTGAACCCGGGAGAGGAGTTGGCGCTAGAGATATAAAATCAGGAGTCATAGGCTTGTAGGTGGCATTTAAAGCCATAGATCTCTGGGTAGATAGAAAAGAAGGGGATTAGGCTAAACTTAGGAGACTTTAACTTAGAGGTTGAGCAGAGGAGAAGCATCTAGTACAGGGAACTAAGAATGAGTGGCCTGTAAAATAGAAGGAAAAATAGGATAGTGTGGCTTTCTGGAAGCAGTGAAAATGTGCTTTAAGAAGGAAGTGACAGATGGGGTAAAATGCTCCTGAGAGGTGGAATAAGATAGAAGACAGAGAAACCCACTGGGTTTAGCCAATTGGAGGCTGTTGATAACCTTAATAGGAGCTGCTTTGGCAGTGTGGTGAGGATGAAATCCTGACTACATGCGTTATAGACAGAGAACTAGAGGTGAAGAAATGGAGACATCATGAGGGACACATTTGGAGGGGTTTTGCTGTGAGCAGGAGCAAAGGAAAAATAGAGTGTAGCTGTGAAAGGTTGTAGTCTAGGGCGGGGAACATATTATAGCAAGTTTGTAGACTGTTGGAAATGAGAAGAAAAATACTGATTCATGAGGAAGGGGGTTAATTCTGGGGAAAAAGTCTTTAGGTAGGCAAGAGGTGATGAGAATCAGTCCAGGAGTTGTGGGGGTCGGTCTTCAATGGAATATGTGTAGTTCATCCATTTTATATTAGTAAAAATGTAATGTATGAACATAAGTTCATGTATGTAGTTAGATTTAATAGTAGAACAATGAAGTGATTCTCATCAAATTTGGTCTGTTTTGTCAATGAAATCAGAGTGAGGAAGGGAGGATGGTGTCGATAGTTTGAGGCAAGGAGAAAATGTGAGAAAGTTGACTTAGAAAGGGAGAAAGTCAATTTCCTAGGGACATATTTTAGGATTGCATTATCAATTTGGACAGCTGAATGCCTACTTGAAAGTTTTGTCATAAATTTAAAATTAGACCAGTTTGCAAGATGGTGTGTTTTTCCCAGCTACATTCAGCAGGAAGTGGGATGTGTAACTAGGATTGGAGCTTTGTCAGACAATACAATGCAGGCAGCAAGTGGCAAAGGAGTTAGATAGAGATGTGTGTGTGCGTGTGTGTAAAACTGTGTACCATGGGATGAAAACTTGGTCAAGAACAAGGGTAAATGTAAAGACGTGGAACGGGGCAGAAGTATGGGCAGAGAGAGGAAGAGAATGGAAAAATGATGGCACCAGTGAATTGGAAGTCTCCCTGAAGTCTAAGAATCAGTAGAGGGAGGTGAGCTGGAGGGACATGAGGTGGCAGTCAGAGAGGGTAGAGGCTTTAAACTGTGATATGGGAGGTAGTGCCATGACTGGTGGTGTTGAGGACCCGGAGTATAACCATGGCAGCGATGGCTAAGATGGGGTGGAAAAGAGGAGATCAAGAAGCTGCAAAGCCAGGGGGATGGTAGATTGTCCTCGTAGAGGCTGAAGTTTCCCGGAACGATGACAGAGTATTGGTAGAAGGAGGATGACCCAGCCAGGTGCTAAAAATCAGTAAAGGAAGGGGCGTGACCTGTGAGTCAGCAGTTGAGAGCACCGAGAAGGGGTCTTGGGTGCTAGTCTGAAGGCAAATTCTTCAGAAAGAACTGAGATTTTTACTAAAGGAAATAGCAGACATGGTCAGGAGGCAACGATGCAGGACCACGGAGACCCTGTGTGATAGGGGTGAGAGGGAGCTCAGTGTCCACTTGCAAGAGCTACAGGGGTAAGCTTGGTGCTCCTTGCTGTGAGGCTCAGTGTTCTCCTTTTGTAACAAACATTTTGTACCTCCCTCCCTCTAACAGAAGGCCAAGATAAAAGGAAAGTCACTTATAGTAAGACATTTTATTTTGACCTGTAAAAACGTTTGGTCATGACGTCACTCGAAGGACTAACGAAGTTGTTCGCTGTTGGAACCCGTCAGGGGAACACCGTGAACGTGACAGCTCCTCGGGCAGCCGGTCAGAGGTGTGCGGCTGTCCCGGATGCGAGTCCCCAAGATGCTGTGCGACTCTTAGGAAGTGCCCCAAACAAAGCGCAATGTCCCCTCAGTGTACATGGAAGTCTTATTTCTGGAAAATTCAGTGTATTTAAAAATAGTGTGAAAAATACTTTGGATCTCTGTGTAGAAGAGAGTTCAATGCTAGCGTCAGATTATTATGAACAGTTTCCTAAATCACATGACGGTCTGGCAGAACACAGAGCAATTCCTCCTCATGAGGGGCGGTTATGCTCATCGCAGCAGATCCTAGCGCCCTGGCGGAAGCAGCGCCCAGTCACCCACGACTGACATTTCACATTCCCAAAAGGCTTCCTCACCGCTGGGTGACGAGGTAGAGGGACAAGGTACGGCTCAGGGATGAAGCTGGAGCTACCGGGGTTTGTGCAGATGAGCCCTCCCGGGCTCTGGAGGGCAGAGTGAAAGGCTTCGGGAGGTGGTGGGGGAGGGGAGGGTGGCAGGCTCAGGGAGATGAGTGGGTGTCCAGAGGTCCCGAGCTCCCCGTGGACCGGGGCGGAGAAGTGAGACCTGACGGGAGCTACTCCCAGAGGTCTCTCAGGGGAGGCTGGGAAATCAGGTCAAATTACAGCTTCCTTCTCAGCCAGGCCCAGTCGGCAGTTTGCAGGGGAGAGGCGGGGCTGTGCTGAGCCGGGGGGCCGGCCCCCTCAGGCGAGCAGTTTTTCCACAATTCCTCACCGGCTTCATAGTTGTCAGCTTAATGACTGCATAATGTTCTGTGGTGCTGGTATACCATGAATTATTAAACCATTACCCTATGTTGGAAATTTAGCTTGATACCAATTTTTTTTTTTTTTTGCAATTTAGAATTCATTGCAGAGATTGTTTTCAAGCGTGTGTCTTTTTGCCTCAGTTTAAATACCTCCTGAAGATAAGCCTCTAGTAGTCCATGGGTCCAAACACCTTTATAATTTTTTTTTCATGTTGCCATTTGCTATCCAGAAGTTTTTTTTTAAAACCAATTTACAGTGCCATCAGAATTTGTGAGTATATTGGTTTCACAGCAATCTCATCAAAATTAAGTGTCATTTAAGCTTTTTCCTTTTACACTAGTGGTTATAAAATGCAATCTCAAGCTTGCTTTTAATTTAGGTTTTATCGACAAAAAGGATTTTTCTATATTCATTTATTCTTTGTATTCCTCTGTGTGAATTGTTCATGACCTTTGTGTGTTTCCCCTTGGAGGTCTCAGTGTTTTTGTTCTAAATTTGAATGGGCTCTTCATAGAATGTGTACACACACACACACACACACACGCACATATCCATTGTCTGTCATTACTGATACAAAATTCTGCCTTCTGCACTCCACCTCTGCTCTGTCCCCACCATTCTGTTTTCTTTTCCTTTTTGACACTCTGCTTTTGATGAAAAGCTAGGCAGTATTCAATTTATTATTAATAAGTTGTGTTCCTAACGCAGAGGTTCTCAACTTTGGCTGCACACTGGAATCACCAGGAGAGCTTTAAAGCCTACTGATGCCTGGGTTTTACTTCTGATTTAATTGGCCTGGGCATTGGGGTTTTTAAAAGCTCCCCAGGTAATTCTAATATGCAGCTGAGGTTGAGAGCCACAATACTAAAATTTGTAAGTTGGTTGTTGGTTAAAATGACGTGGGAGGTAGAGGTGGGGATGGGGGTGGTGGGTGGAATGAGGGGTAAGACGGGGCCTCTAGGGGTGGTGGTAGGACAAGTTACTGTTGAGGGTGGGAGTTGGGGTGAGGGTTCAGGCTTCCCGCTGGCATAGCTCTCGGTCCTCGTCAAGGCCTGCTTTTTTTCTGCTGTCATCCAGATCCAAGCTGCTTGCTTCTGATTTCCTAACACTATCCCTTCTAACCAGGCCCTTTCGTCTCAGACCCTCTGTGGGACAGAGCCTACCCCATCTTGTAACTTCATCCCTCTGCACCCAACTATGAAGCAGTCTTGTGGCTTTTTTAAAGAGACTTAGAAAGTAAAGTCTCTCTCTGAGCATTTCCCACAGTCCTCTCCAATCCCCTTTTCTCTCTTGATTTACATTTTAGAGAGGGCAAGATATCATATGTATCCCAAATAGCCCCAGTTCTCACTAGCTTTGGGTAACAATGAGATTGCATTAAGCTTAGAGCCTACCTTTTGCTGGTTTGTTGCTCCCACTGAGAAGGACCTCAGCCTCCCAGCTGAAGCTTCTTCCAGGTATTTTTAGAAATGCCAGGATGTATCTTCTATGTGCTTTTAAACAAGGCCACTGGTATTTTTCTACTTTAGCCTTATCACTGATATCAACTCCTATAAACTCATTTGAGGATGCAACTGCCTCTGTTGGTCTTGCTACATAAGACCATCCATACAGGCATCCATATTTTAGAACTAAGCTTGACTTAGGCTCTGCTGGGCATTTCATCACAGACACCAATGAGTGAGTTCTGGGATAGGGCATAGGAAGGACTTCTAGAGAAGGAGATGAGGAAATAGCACCAGGCTGGGGCAATAAGGCAGATGCTGGGGTGATGGGACCTCCCAGTTCCCACCGTATTGCCCCAGATTGCACTCTTGGGTTAGGATGGAGCAGTGGCAATTGAAGAGAGCAACCAGAAGATGAAGGGGATAGAAAGTGGTGGAGAAGGAAGCTCTTGTCCCCATTGGCCACCTCAAAGGTCTTAGACTGCCTTGGGAGATGAAGTTCCTTGAGGGCAGAGACTTTGTCTTGTTCGCTGTGTGTCTACAATGTCTGGTGCCTACCTATCTCCAAAGTGGGTGCACAGTAAATAATTGTTGAATGAATCCACTGAGTCAGAAGATTTCCCAAGTCCTACTGCACTATTTATATGTTGGATTTTCTTGCCAGTTGAATTACTACTCCACCCTTTTTTTCAGGGTTTTTAAAATGATTGAATTCTGCTCAAAAGCTGTGTCAGGGGAAATAAAAGCACAGCTCAACCACCTAAACATTGAACTGATCATTTACTACTTGAATCAATCAGTAACGTTCTGTTTGCTGGATTATGGAAGAGGGATAATAGCGGCCATTTTCATAGTGCTGTGTAAAAAATAAGAATTGTTTGGAAATAAAAACCAATATTAACTGAAGCACACCTAATTTATTATCCTGAATTAACCAAACACTATTTGCTCTCGCTCACGTTTGGATTCGGATGACAAATTGACAAATGGCAAATAAACATTAGATGTGTTGGTGTATTAGATGCATATTTTTAAAAGTTATTTTGAACAACTTCCAGAAGATACCCTGAAGTAAATAAACATTTGTAAAAATCTTTGATAGTTTTTAGTAACAGAAATATTGCAAGAATCTGAATCATTAAACAGTATTTTGCATATTTAACTAATGTATATTTATGCATTTAAGATCCTATACTCTTTGTTCTCTGCTTACTCTAGGAAGTTTAGGTTTTATGGTAAAAAAATAAATGATTATAAGTCACCAGTGTGTAAGGTCTTATCTTCCAGGATTTGCCAGAACACACACCTATTTTTGAGATCACTGAAGGTATTTTAAACACAAAGTTTCATCATTGTTAGTAAAAAAGTTGATTATTTATGAATTGAAAAATTTTAAGTAATTTTTTGTCATTTTTAAAAAATAGAATGGTCATATGATGTCTGAAGTTACTATAGTTACTATAGTTCTATTTCTTAGAGTACAGTGGACTACATATTTACATAATTCCTATTAAAAGCAATTAAAAAATCTTAATAATATGTATATAAAAGTATCTTTAAAGCATGGAAAGGTTAAAATCTTGTAAAAAAATTATCAGGCCAATCTTAGTGAAGGCAAAAAAATCTGAGAGGAAAACTATTTTTGCCCTAAAGTCATTTGCTAAACTGCTGAACCCAGCAAACTTGGATTTCTTTTAATGGTCCAAGGGCCTGAGGAAACAGAAAACAAAGCCAGGGCCTGAACAGAATGGGAGTCTAATGGAACACCCTGCTCATAAAACTGGGATCCCCAAATGCTAGACCCTCAGGGGAAGGGTCTATCAGAAATAAACATATCATTCCTACTCCCACCTCCAGCGGATGGACGATAAGAAAAGTAGTTTTGGTCTCAAGTAGAGCCAGTCTTGGTGGGACTGATCTTGACACATCTTAGCCATAAAAATCTGCCCTCGTGCATTCTTTTTTCTTTTAGCATGAATTCATATCGTTTGAGTAGTTAAAAAACTTCAAGCCTAAATTTAGATTAAAGCAGTCTGGGACAGGCAGTGGCCTCAAGCAGCTGGGTAGAAGCAACAGCAAATTCTCTCTGAATGAAAGCATCTTCATAATAGGCCACAAAGAAGTCCCACAAATAAGTTTCCATGGAAAAGGAGCAGCTAACAGTAAAAAATAACTAAGCACATGAGGAGATTGGCATCATGAAAGAAACTAACAGGACAACAGATAGGAGAAATAGATCTACAAAAGCTTCAAGTAATGTATTATTATTATTATTATTATATTAGAGATATATAAAACCACCATACTTACTATGTTTAGAAAAATAAAAGACAAGCTTGAAAATATCTACATAGAATAAGAAATTTTAAAAAATAGCCAAACAATTTTGAAAAAGAACCAAGTAGAACTTTTAGAAAAAACATAATTAAAACTTAAAACTCATCATATGAGTTAAAATTAATGGATGAAGATAAAGAGAGAATTAGTAAATTAGAAGTTAGGTCAGAAGAAATTACCCAGGATGATGTTTTTTAGTATTTATAGCATCAGACACAGTGTTCTAAGTCTCATATGGGAAATAAATGATAGCAAAAGGCATTACAAATGGGATGTGGCACTTCTGTGTATAGTCTTTCCAAATATGTGGAATTCTGGTGAACTTGCAGTGTTAGAGGACACTTAGATGATTTGAGATTAGATTAGAACAGAGTTCAGTTTTAAACTTTTACTGATTGTCTTCCAAGACACCACATGTCCATGTTTTACTCATTCTATAAGTCTTCCTCTAAGTTTTCCAGTCACTTTATAACTTTCTTACATTTGGCCTACTTTGAATTATAGCTACATATATTATGTGTCTGTTTCTTACTAGACTGAGGTCTAAGACTGCCAGTGCACTATTTGATCTAGCAGTGTTCCAAAACTTATCTGTCACTTAAAAGAA
The DNA here is from genome assembly GCF_004348235.1 of Phoca vitulina. NCBI lineage: Eukaryota > Metazoa > Chordata > Mammalia > Carnivora > Phocidae > Phoca > Phoca vitulina. The sequence continues at coordinate 48,891,660 of NW_022589712.1, read as the reverse complement.
AGGAAAACAGAGAGAGAGGGAGAGAGAGAGAGAGGAGAGAGGGAGGGAGGAAGGAAGGAAACTTCCTAACTAAATACAGAGTGACTGTAAATGAATTTCTTTAAAGAGGATGTTTCTGTGAGAGGATAAAGAGAATATAAAATAGATTCAGGGTCATACATTTTGCAAAAGAATGGAAGAGACGTAGTTTAAATTAATTTTGCAGATGTTGCAGTTTGGGAGGGGTACAAACACCAAGAAGAAGAGTCAATTAGATGCAAAAAGATGTAAATTAATAAGATGAGTGGAAAGAATAAAATGACTTTTCACTTTAGAGAAGCACAAAATTATGCATCTGTAGAAAAATAATTTAGAAGATGCAAAATTATCTAAGGTAAGTAAAATCTGCGAAGAAATGTAAGCCTGGAAAAAAAAATAACATTAATAATGCTATTAAGAACCACCACTTAGGGACACCTGGCTGGTTCAGTAGGTAGAGCATCTGACTCTTGATCTTGGGGTCATGAGTTCGAGCCCCACACTGGGTGTAGAGATTACTTAAAAAAATTTTTAAAAATGACTTTTAGGGGTACCTGGTGGCTCAGTTGTTTGAGCACCCAACTCTTGATTTTGGCTCAGGTCATGATCTCAGGGTCTTGACATCAAGCCTTGTGTCTACTTAAGATTCCCTCTCTCCCTCTGCCCCCGCCAACCCATTGCTCACCCACTCTCTCTAAGAAAAAAATGACTTTTGGGTGCCTGGGTGGCTCAGTTGGTTAAGTGACTGCCTTCGGCTCAGGTCATGATCCTGGAGTCCCAGGATCGAGTCCCGCATTGGGCTCCCTGCTCAGCAGGGAGTCTGCTTCTCCCTCTGACCCTCCCCCCTCATGTGCTCTCTCTCTCTCACATTCTCTCTCTCAAATAAATAAATAAAATCTTAAAAAAAAAAAGACTTTTAAAAAACAACCACCAGGTAGTTGAGTGCATCCTATATGCCAGGCACTGAGCTTGTCACTTTGCATACACTGTTCCTTGCATATTCACAACCACCCTATGTATCGGATTAGAATTCCTCTCTCTTTTTTTCTTTTTAAATTGAGACAACTGAAGCTCACAGAGATAAGATAACTTGCCACACTTGTATTGCTATTTAGGGGCAAAGCCAGGATTCAGCCCGAAGATGTGTGGCTAACAAGCCTGCTCTTTCCCCTTCATCCCATACTTCCGTCCCATGTAACTACAGATAGTTACAAAATGGTGACAATAAAGAATAGTTTCCCAGCAAAAGTCAATCCAATTCCGGGAAATGACTTCAGATGTTTAGAAAAAGAAAGTTTAGGTCAAATGCAAAAACTAAAAATCTCACTTTTTAAAATTTTTTTTATTTTTATTTATTTGACAGAGAGAGACAGTGAGAGAGGGAACACAAGCAGGGGGAGTGGGAGAGGGAGAAGCAGGCTTCCCGCTGAGCAGGGAGCCCGATGCGGGGCTTGATTCCAGGACCCTGGGATCATGACCTGAGCCGAAGGCAGACGCTTAACGACTGAGCCACCCAGGCGCCCCAAAAATCTCACTTTTATGACTGATTCTGGCACTACCTTTTAGGAGATGCAGATTCAAATTTGACAAAGCAGATAACATACATTGTAGGGGTAAGCGTGCTGGCATTAGAAAGGCAAGACTGACTTGGTAGGTTAAAATAAACCTTGAATGTGGAATGACTTAAAATGAATAATGGCAGGAATAAATTCTAACAACTTAAATAAAAAAGAATCCATGAGTCCTTACTGACCAAAGTTTATAAACAGCAGGGAGGTAAAGCAGTTTCCAAAAGAACACCAGCTAGGAAATATGGAAGCAATGACAGAAGCAGAAGAGCACCACTTTATGGCCACCATACTATTAATGGATTCAGGCAAGAATCATCGATGGATGTTAAGATAATTGGGTGAAAGACTGTTGGGGATCAGAATACTTAAACATTCTCACAGGATCCCCCACAGATTTCTTATTAATTACAAAAAGAACAAAATACGTCTACAATGGACAGGTCTGGTGGACACCACCCTAACCCCATGATCAAACTTAACACCACCAATAACAGGACAAATAAGCATCATGTATCCTTGATGTGATGTAAGAGGAGGGACACAATATTCCTTATGTATTAAGTTGAAACTATAAGCTTATGAAATTGCTGATTTTTGACCGGTGTTGGTATATAAAATGACCATTTCATGATTCAACATGATAGTATTTCTGTTATTTAATATGAAGTTAATGATGAATCAACAACCAGAGAAGTCTACATGGGGGCATTCTGCAAAACAACTGGCCTGGGCTCTTCAAACAATGTCAATATCCTGAAAGAATTAACTAGAAAAATAGCTGAGGTATTCTTCTAGATTAAAGGAGGCTAAAGAGACGTGAAACCAAATACAGTGATTGCTCCTTGTTAAGATCCTGGGTTTGGGGGGAATAGCTCAGCTATCACAAATAATATTGGGATAAATGGAGACATTTGAATGTAGAATGTATATTAGGTAATAGTATTATATCAATTGTGAAATTTTATGAGTATGATAATTGTACTGTGGTCTTGAAAGAGAGTATCTTTGTCAATAACAGATTTATGTTGAAGTAATTGGAGTAAAGGATTATAATGTCTGCAAATAACTCCCTAAAGTTTTTAAGGTTTGGCCAAAAAGGGTGTGTATGTGTGTATATGTATTTGTATCACACACACACACACACAGAGAAGGCATAAATGTGGGAAAATATTAAAAATTGGCCAATCCAGATGAATGGTATATGAATATTCATTGTACCTTTCTTGTGACCTTCCTGGAGGCTTGAAATTTTTCAGATAAGACATTGGAGGGGAGAAAAAAGAATTGTCATTATTTTCATTCAGCATTTTCATTCAGTATACCAGAATGCTGGGCTTCTGGGTACTTCCCTGGATGGAAATCTTTTGACTCTACAATCAGCTGTGTAGTGATGGGGATAGTTTTAAAAAAGACGCAGTTGAAATAGAAAGGAAAGGATAACGATGAGGAAAATGATGAGTTTCCACTTTACCGCTAATGGACCCGCTAAACAACATTGTGCATTTGTGAATAAAGTCTTTGCTTTGCACAGCACAGTTGTCCATCAGCACCTGAGGGTCCACAGATCCATCTTCATCTGTGCATTAGCGTAAAGCTCCCTCAGGGATTCAGAGATTTTTAAAGAATATTGAATTTTACTTGGATCCTAGAGCTTTTGGGAAATGAAGATTCTATAGAACAACTGCATAATTGGAGATAAGGAAAAATTCTCTTTACTAAAAACAGACACAAATAGTTGGATCTCCAGTTTTTTAAAACATACAAGTTGGGTTTGGACCAAGCGATGAGGGCGTAAGGCAGGCACCGTGTTCCTTGCTGTGCTCGGCCACCCCCCCCCACCCCCCCCCGCGCAGCACCACCCAGAGTGGGGAAGGGGGGGTTGAAAAGGCCACCCCTCTCTCCTAAGGACTCCATCTTTTCCTGAGCACCTCATTGTTATTTTAGCTCTAGTTTGCCACTTGTCATGCCAGGCTTCCCGCCAAGATTGTCTTTGTGTTTTCCCTGGCCTTCAGTCAGGGTTTTGGTTCTTTGCAAGAGCCCCTTCCCGTCTGCTCTCCCATCCTTCACTCTTTTCCTTCTGTCTTGTCAGCTTTTCCTTTGTCCTTTTGGCTTTCCTGCTTGTTCTTCCAGCCAGCAAGTCTGTACTATTTCTCCACCGCACCCCTCCCAATTCCTGATTTCATTTTCAGCGTAATTATATTTCCTTGGGAGGTGGAAATAGACAGATGAAGGAGAAAGTTATCCTTTATCACACCACCCCCTGCCAAGATGATGGTAAAATAAAAGACTGTTAATATAAGGAAATGTCTTTCAGCCAAAGTTTTGATTTCTCTAAAGGATTTTAATGGTCCATTTTTAAAGGATCGGATTAACCTAAAACTACAGGGTATAGTGTATACCATACAGATCCGGATTGAAAACCAGTTTCATCATTCAGTGTGAACTGTACCTCTCTATATCTCCGGTGTTTTGTTTTGCTCTTGGGGGTGGGGGCAGAAGGAGAGGGAAAGAGAGAATCTGTATGGAGCCTGATGCAAGGCTCGATTTCACAACCAGAGCCAAAATCAAGAGTCAGTCACTTAACCAACTGAACTACCCAGGTGCCCCTGTTTTGCTTTTTTAAATATGAGAAACGGGTGTGATGATAGTGCCTTCCGCAGAGGAGATTGCTATGGAGATTAAATGGGATGATGTATCTAAAGTACCTGGAGGAGGTAGGCTCCCTGTGGGAGCTAGCTTGCTGTTACCATGAAACTCCTCAAGACTTTGCTGTCCCGCCCAATCAGACACAAGCGCATCTCTTCCTCCTTAAGACTCCTGTAGCCCAGCTCTTACCCTGGTCACGAGGCTGCCCTTTATTGTCTTTTCTACCTGTTTTCTTCTTTCCTTCCCACCATTCTCTTTCTCTCTCTTCCTCCCTTTATATGTTTTTCATCTTCCCTTTGTCACCTTTCTTGTTTTCTTTCCCCGCTTCCACTTGCCCGCAAAGACTTAAGAAATACATCCAACACAAAAAGTCAAAATTAATAGTTGAAGAGAAAATAGGTGCAGGGAAAATGAGGACAGAGATATCATAAAGCCATAGGTAAAAAGAAATGCATGAATGCATTCTATGGTTAGGTGTAATTGTTAGCTGGGTCCACAACTTTACTGAGCTCCCTACCAGCCAAAGGAAAGATGGAGACAAATAATTTAGAGTAGTGAGGTCTATGAGATTAAGGGAATATACAAAAATTGTGGTTCTTTTCCTCAGCACTTTTGTGGATTCTCATAAAAGGAATGTTAGATGATATAAATAAATGATGTCAAGCATAATAATGAGTCTACTTTCATAATAGATGTGATAATAAACTCCAGAGAACAATTTCTTATGATGCCCTTCAATATAGGCTGATGATATATAGCTGAAGTTAAATTCAGTAAAAGCATTTTTATAAGGAACTAAGATAGTGTGCTTTATGTATGTAATCCTCCAACTTTGGCATGCTGCAAGGATAAATTTTAGAATACATAGAAGAATAAATAGATTCATGTCCTTCAGGCAATCCTCCGCAGATATTATCTCTGGCAACCAAGCTTTTGAAAAATATATGAAAGTAGAGTTCAAGGCAAGTCCCTGAGTATGGATACCCTCTATTGTTGATGAAGGACAGAGATGTGATTGGATAATCAGTCAGGTAGAGAATAAGACCAAGGTGCTTTTTATGAAAAGTTAGAGCCAAGCAAACGTACCTGCCTGAACGAACTATCCCATTTCTGTGTGTGGAGGGCTGAGAGATAATGTAAAGGCAAGGTCAAAATAGTTCTGAATTCTGACACTGGATAGTTCTTTGTGATACATTACTAAATGATGAGAAAAGCTGGATACCATCTTGGGGACGAAGAGCACAAACATATGCACAAAAAGAAAAAACACCAAAATGTTAATAGAAGAAATCTCTGGGAAGTAGGATTTTGGGTGATGTTTCTTTTTTCTACGTATGATTCTACAATGAGTGGATGTTACTTTGGTTATAAAGGAAAAAATAAAGCAATGCAAGTTATTTTCAGAGGAAAAGAGCTACCCTGGACTTCTTTAATACATGCATGAATAAGTAAACGCAGTCACAAAGTTCCATGGCGCTCACTGAATTTTAGAATCCCTTAGGGACCTTATAAAAGATACTGATGCCCTGGATCCACCCCAGATCAATTAAATTAGGATCTCTGAGGATAGTGCCCAGGCATTGGCATTTAAAAAAATCCCCTAGGTAGTTATAAAGTGCAGCTAGGATGAGAGTCACCACCCCACACTATAGAACACACCTGGAATAATTGAACCCTGGACAATGTTCCAAGCAGGCAAACTCTTTTCATTGGCCTATGAGGACCTTCCATGGACCTGGTCCCTGCTTTTCTCTCCAATCTCAGCTCATTCCAGTCTTATTCATTCAGTGCCCAGAACAGTAGCTGGCACATAGTAGGTTCTGAATTTAAAACAAAATAGGACTGAATGAATCCATGGATATGGTTTTCTGATTGTGCCACAGAAAAAATAATCATCCATGTTTAAGCAACATAGTTTTCTATGAATTATTTATAAATTGTATTGATTGGTTTTTATGTCTCAGTAGACTGAGAATAGATTGAGAATAGAAAGGGTGATAATTTGGGTTTTCTAATAGTTGATCTTAATTATTCTTTTGTAATCATTGGATATGAGGACCATTTATTTGTTAGGTCAATTTTTTAATGCATAAGAAGAATGCATGATCCATGAGGATAGGATCTTCCTTTCTCACTGCTATATCTCTTTGACCTAGGAAAGTGCCTGGCTCATAGTAGGCATCCAATAAACACCTGTTGAATGCATATTGAAGAAGTAAATTATAATGAAAGCATAATATTAATGTAGAGGTAATAAAAGCATAATATTCATGTAGGAGAAAGTATGCATCTTTCTATTCCCTCCATGATGAGTTAGGATGTTTGTAGGGGGTGGAAGGAGGTGTGCATACACTTGTGCAAAAGTAGTGTCAAATTACTTAGGCAATTGTTGGAAAAAGAAGTGACTGAAAAGTTAAAAACTCATACCGAAATATGGTTTTGAAACCCACCTTTTGGCACGTGAAAGCTGTGGCACAGCTGGTAGCAGTTTTGTCCCTACGCAGCCACCAGGGTGATCTTTTAAAAATGAAAGTCAGATTATGTTTCTCCTCTATTCAAAACCCTCCAGCGATCTTACCTCACACCATATACAAAAATTAACTCACAATAGATGAAAGACTTAAACATAAGAGCTCAAACTATAAAACTCTTAGAAGAAAACATAGGGGAAAAGCTTCACAACATTGGTTTGCAATGGTATTTCAGATATACCAAAAGCACAGGGAACAGAAGAAAAAATAGATAAACTGGACAACATCAAAATTCAAAGCTTTTGTGCATCAAAGGACACTAGAAAGAGAGTGAAAAGGCAACTTACAGAATGGGAGAAAATGTTTAAAAATCATATATTTGATAAGGTATTAATTTCCAGAATATAGAAAGGACTCTTATAACTCGACAGTAAAAAAACCTAACAACCCAATTAAAAATTAGGCAAAGGACTTGAATAGACATATTCAAGTAAAGAAGATAGACAATGACCAATAAGCACATGGGAAGAAGTTCAACATCACTAATGATTAGGGAAATGCAAATCAAAACCACAACAAGATGCCACTTCACACCCATTAGGACAGCTATTATCAGAAAACCCGAAAATAACAGGTGTTGGTGAGGATGTGGAGAAATTGAAACCCTTGTGCTCTGTTGGTGGAAATGTAAAATGGTGCATTCAGGAAAACAGTATGGTGATTCCTCAAAAAATTAAACATAAAATTACCATATGATCCCCAAATTTTATTTCTGGGTATATAACTAGACTAATTGAAAACAGAGACTCAAAGAGAAATTTGTACAGCTCCATTCATAGCAGCATTATTCACAATAGCCAAAAGGTAAAAGCAATCCAAGTGTCCCTTAGTAGATGAATGGATAAACAAAATATGGCATATACATACAATGGAATATTATCTTAAAAGGAAGGACATTTTGCCACATGCTACAACATGGGTGAATCTTCAGAGCATTATGCTAAATGAAATAAGCTGATCACAAAAGGACAAATATTGCATCATTCCACTTATATAAGGTACCTAGGATAGCCAAAATCATAAAGTAGAAATCAGAAATCAGAAGTAGAATAATGGTTGTCAGGGGTTGGGGAGGTGGGTAGTAAGAGGGAATCGGGAGTTAGTTAATGGCTACAGCATTTCCGTTTGTGACAATGAAAAAATTCTAGAGATGGATGGCAGTGACGGTTGCATAACAATGTGAATGTACTTAATGCTATTGAACTGTAAAATGGTTAAAATCATAAATTTTATGTGACATATATTTTACCACAATAAAAAAAATCTTTACAACGATGCTTGGAATTGGTAATATTATTCTGTTACTGTCCTCATTTGACAGGCGAGGAACCTGAGGCTCAGAGTGGTTAAATGATTTGCCCAAAGTTGCCTAGCTCATGAGTCTCAAACAAAATAAACCCTCCACTGATGCCCCACTTAAAAATAAAGGCCAGACATCCTTAGCCCGTCTTTTAAATGATCCTTCATAATCTGGCCTGTGGCTTGCCAGCCCATAGCTCTCTGATTCTTTTATACTCTCCCTGTGGTTTACTTTGCTCCAACCACACATGTGAGGGACACTACTGCCATAGTACATTCGCACTTGCTATAATCTCTGCCCGCAGTGCTCTTCCTCCCTTCTTTACTGCCTCCAGATTTTTGCTCCACTGTCACCTTCTCAAGAGGCTTCTCCAACCATGCCTATTTAAATTTCAAACCCCTCCTCCACACACACACACCTGTGTTCTTACTTCTTCATTTTGCTCCTTATCACTTATTTCCATCTGACACAATTTATCTGCCTATACTTTATTTACATTTTCCTATCTGACTTACTCTATGAAGACTAGAATTTTTGTCTCTTATGTTCTCTGCTTTATTCCCAGCACCTTGAGCAGAGCCTGATACATAACAGGTGCCACATTAATATATGTTGAATGAATGAATAAATAAATCATGAAAATATTATACGCTTATACTCTGATGAGTTATGACACCTCACTCTGGTTACCTTTGCATTTTCAATGATCCATTCACCTGTGTATCAACTCTAATCTCTGCTAGCTTATCAGGATCAGTTTTCATCTCCCCAAAGTGTCTACATGATTCAAAACACATAACAGAAGTTGCATATACATGGATGTTACTTGAGTATTGGTGGAAATTAAGACTTGAATACTAAAGAGAATCAGCAGGTATGTCATTGTGTCACTGTCAAAATACCCCATCAAAAAATTTCCCAAATAAACTCATGTTCTGGTCTGGGGACACAATGAAACTGTTCATTATCTGTAAGTGTGGTCCTACTCTTGTGATCTGTCTTCAGATTGAGAAAGTAAAGCTAATCAAATGAGAAGTTTAATTACAAACAACTTCTCTGACTTCCTGCATCTTGAGGCCCAGAGCAAGCACAGATGAAGGGAGACACAGAGTCATTTGTATAGGGTTTTGGCCTTACGTATGTGAAGAACTCTCCCCTCCCCCTTAATCTTTAGCTGACACAGGCTGGATGTCTTGGTTTAAGAGTTTCCTGCAGCAGTCCAGAATTCTCTTCATTTCAGAAATCTTCAACGGTGCTATTGGGAAATTCTTGGCATTTGTCTTCCGGCAGTGAATGGGTCTAACACCAAGAAAAGGAAGAGACTCAGTAGTGAAGGACCTTGGGTCTGGAAGAGATGTGCTCCATCTGCCAAGGCATTTTCTGCACATGGCTGGGCTTTTTTTTCCCTATTTTTTTTTAAAAAACACTTGCCCAGCAAACTGCACAGTAAATCATTTGTGCCAATAAAATGACAGTCTTCTTCAAGGCTACAGATTAAGAATATAAATTATCTGCTAAAAATTGGCTCTGGGATATATATATATGTTATATATATGTATATATAACATATATATATATTATTCCCCTACTCCTTCCCAAAGTCTCTCTCTCCCTCTCTTACACATAACACGTATACAACTGCACACTCATAAAAATTGGATTTTCCAAAATTTTCCACTTGCCTAGGAAGCAAAATACAAAGCGGGATTAGGAAACGTGACTCAGCCCCCTAAGTTTAGTATTTACTGCCAAATAACAGATTTTTCAGGAAGAAAATCATATTTCCCAAACCACCACCAAAGTGAAAGGAATCTGATCCTCAGTGCTTGCCCCAGATGCTCCATGAGGCTGTGGTCGAGTGAGGGGCAGTGGCTAGAGGTCTCTGGGAAACCCAGAACGCTTTGCCTCCCTTTGTGGGACAACGTTTTTTGACAGCTAAAGACAATTCTCATTTCCACGTGACAGAGTCCATATGGTCAAAAGAAAGTGACCTAGCCTTATAAAAGCAACAGCGTGCATAATGTTTTTACTTGAAAGCATGTTCTGTTCAGGGCAATTTTAATGGAACCGAGAGTTGAGTGGACTGTGGTACAAGTAACAACACTAGCATGATATTTTAGAAGCAACACAGACTTCTCTGAATGACAGCCTGATTAAGTGGTAAGACAATAGTCTGGGCTCTGGGAAGTCCAGTCTGAACAAGGACTCTGGGATATGCATTTCTATGACTCTCTTTGGGTGCAGGTTTTCTTACCTGTGGAATCGGATGTCACTACTTAGTAAACAGAAGTGTCGAAAGGATTGGTGTTTTTTTAAATGTTCCTGCTGGTTTCTTTCACCCCAGCCACAACTATTCTCCATGGCTTTCTGCTGGACTTTGAAGAATGTTGGTATGATAATCGCAGGAAAGAACCTCTGCCTCTGGAAGCCATATGTTACTACACATTCATGGAGCTTCAACTCTGACTCCACATCCAGTAGGAAATGTGTAGCTCAAGGGGACACTTCCCACCTCTTCACTGATCACGTTTGAGGTGAGAAATAAGAATATCTGAAGGAATAAATGTAATGCTTTGTGGAAGTTAGTCTTGAGTTTTGTACGGTGTGGACTTAGAAACAATTCCATTTCTCTCAGCACATGGTTGTAAGGGAAGAGGGAGAGAGAGAAAGAGAGAGAGAATATGTAATTTCAGTTTTGAAGATGTTACACTTTGAATTATGTTGACAGAGAGGGTTTGTTCCTGGGAGCCCCACTGAACAGCATGGTTAGGTTGTCCAAGGAATAAAGACATTAGTAGAGCTGCCCTCTGGTCTCTCCTCCAAACCACCGTCTGTGTGTTCCAGGGAAGGAATCTCAGCTTATTCATGAGCAGCACTATCTTTCCACAGGATATTCATTGTTTTGAAAATAGGAGAAAACCTCAACAGCTCTGAAGCATATAATTATGCTTTCTTATTACCCAACAAGAATGTTCTCCGGAGTGTTGTTGTGATGATATACTTGCAAGTACTTGGCAGAGGGAAGGATAGCCGAGGAGGAGGGTGGGAGGCCAGGGAGCAGAGCAGCTTGCCTTCCATTCCGCTTCTTCTGTCTTTCCTGTCTAACAGCTCTCACGGCTCTGCGGCTTTTCCTCAAATCAACTAGGTAGATTTTTGGTGTGGGTTCCCAGGCTCCATTTGGTTATCAGCGTAATAAGTGATTTCAGAGTATTAGGGCAGATTCCACTATCACTGAATCATATACAGATTCAAGGCCAGATGATGACATCAGAAACATATGTGTTCGTCTGGAGGCAACACTTGGCCTAAGAAACAGAGCAAGAACTCCAGTGGGAGAATTAAGCTTTCGTTGGCCTAAAAAGAACCCCAAGAGGTGAGTTTCTTTATCTTTTGCCTCCAGGCAAGAAGTCAGTTAAAAAAATCTCCCTTAAATGGTTGATGTGCTGTTCTTGAATATTTCTAGGAGAGCTCTTCTACAAAGCTAGGGCTTAAGGGCTTCACAAACAAGGCAAGGCTTTGCGTGTGAGGAATAAGCTCTGGATGCTATAACTCATAATTACCATGATTTTATAAACCTGGAATTTCCTAACCAAGCTCTTTATTTTCATTCAGAGCAGCATCTGTGGGATATTTCTTCATTAATCACATCTGCCCGCCCAAATGCCCATCCATATTTTTAAAAAAGGTATATTCCCAGATGCGTGTTTTAAGTAGGCACATCACTATATTGGGTGTGGTAATTCCTCCAAATGCTTTTTGTCAAGCCTTGGGACAAATTTTAAATCATTTTATAAGTTGACATCATATTTGAGCTTTATGCAGGCGCTGTGGTTTCCATAGTAACAAAATCACTTCACAGTATAAGAAACATGTGGAAGATTATAGAAAAAAAAGAGGGAATCTGAATTGAACAAAAGGCAGGAGCTAAATTCAGAATTTCTTGGGATGCTGGTTTTATTACTGTTTTATTTATTTCAAAAGACTAGTACAAATCCTCTTGATGCTACTAGGTGCAAATTGTGTCCATTTTCTTGTCATCTTTCAGGATCCAAGATCATCTTACTCCAAGCTATGGTTTTACAGATGCCTACATTCCCCATTGTGTGTGTGTGTGTGTCTATGTGTATCTATGTCCACACACACACACACACACACACACACACACTGAAGATCTGTGGTCTTTTTTCAAAAAACCGATTTCACCATTTTAGATTAGGGACTGGTAGTAAGATAACTTTCCAAAGGACCAGCCTCGTTTTCTCTCTATGCACCACACAAGCACCAAGACACTCCGAACTCCTATTTGGATCAATAGTATGGTGACTTGGCAGCACGATGCATTCACTCACTTGTGCATTTGTTAGAGACATATTTACTGAGCATCTCTTATGACAGATAGAGCCCTTGTACTAGACAGGTGTAAACTGACAATTTGGATACTTGTAAGTACCATGTGGGTGATGTATGAGAAGTTTAGTGGGAACCTTCCTGGTCTCTCACCCGGTCTCCTCTGTGACCAATAACTCACATTCCCCAAGTTCCCGGGTCTATGGGCAGCTCAGGTGGCAACGTGGGTCCCTCATCTAATGGGCTCTTTTGTTAGAGGATTGAGCTGTTGGGTCTTTCACTTATTAACTTCTCTGGATGAGGAGACTTGTGTTCTTAATCCTGTTTTTCCTACTATTCTAATTGCATGAATCCATTGTAATCCTAGCACTTTGGCCTCTAAGTGATGAGAACTAGGAGAGGATTAGCTGGGAATTTTAAGACAGCATCTATGTTTGTGATGCATCATTAAGCAAATACTAGCTGTCCTAGGCAATGAATTTCTCCTTTGTTATGTCAGAAACTGGAACCAAAGGGAAGCCCTTTGCCCCAACTCTCCTCAGTGATAGGCATGAGGACCATTAATTCCAGAGCCCGAAGAAAGGTCCTCCTTAGAGAAACATCTCCTTAGAGACTGACAGAGTGAATTCTGACACCGTCCTTCTGTGCTCACCTGTTTGGACTGTTGTGGAGGTCTTTCGAAGGGATGAATCTCCTTCTGAGGGCCGGCTCACAGTGCACAGTGGAGAGGGCTTAGCTGTGATGTCGCAGGCTGCAAGGTAGGCGTGCCCAAGAATACAGCAAAGGCATTAGTGCCGATTTCTGGAAAGAAGCACTGGTAATGAAAATATTTGCCATCTTTCTCTTTGAGAAGGATTTCTGTCCCATGACAACATAATAGCACTAATAAATGTGATCTGTCAGAGTGCGTGGCTGGAAATGCATACGATGGTTAGGGACTTAACACCGCTTTTAGTGAGCCTCTGGCCCTCCCATGTGGGGCACACCTCTCCTCCTATGCATTCAAGTCTACTCCTCTGCCTCCTTCAGGACGTGGTGCTCATAATTATGCATTCCTTCTGCCTTGTATCTTCAATTCTTTCTTTTCTTTGGCTTCTTCCTTTTATACATAAATAGGTGCAAAACACCCCAAACCTTAAAAAAGAAAACACACAAGCAAATGAAACTTTGCGGTCAGCTTCTCTTTTCGACCTCTTATAGTCAAGCTATTGTCCCATCTCTGCTGAAATTCTTGCTGGGGGTACAGTCACCTCCCAAACGCCAGGTGCAGAGCTCTATTTCTGGCTTCCTACTTGCATCCTCTGCAGCACTCCTTTTCCTCTCGAACACCCATTCCTTTTTGATAAGCACTCCTACAGCTTCTATATCATTACTCCCTCTTGAATTTCCCCTGCATCTCTATCTCCTACCATTTCTGCGCAATATCTTCACCATTTCTCCTTCTCTGCCCATGGTTAGAAATCAACATTTCCCAGATAATATCCTACCCTTGGTACTCATCTCTTCTCTCTCACTCTGTCTATTTTCCCATATGAAATGTTCTCCCACATGAAATTGCCATTTTTGTAGGTAAAACATGATCACATGTTAGCAATTTCATATGGTTCAACCCATAATAATTTCCATATCCCCATTTCCAGCCCTGATCTTTCTCTTAAGTGTAGACAAATATTTCCAATGATCAACTGGACACTTCCAATTGGATTGTCCTAAGTCACCTCAAAATTAATACGTCCCAAACAGAACCCTTATGGACAACAGAACTTTCTCTACCTCAAGTATTCTTAATCTCTCTCTCTTTTTTTTTTTTAAGTAGGCTCCACACACAGCATGGAGCCCAATGCAGGGCTTGAACTCACCACCCTGAGATCAAGATCTGAGCTGAGATCAAGAGTCGAACGCTTAACTGACTCAGCTACCCAGGTGCCCCTACCTCAAGTATTTTGATTTTGGTTCATGGTGTTACTGCCTCCTCTGTTTCCCAGATTAGAAATTTCAGTCATTTTTTTTTTAAGATTTATTTATTTATTTGGCAGGGGTGGGGGAGAGGCAGAGAGAGAGGCAGAGAGAGAGGGAGAGAGAGAATCTTAAGTAGACTCCATGCTGAGCGCAGAGCCCAACATGGGGCTCTATCTCAGGACCCTGAGATCATGACCTGAGCTGAAATCAAGAGTCAGATGCTCTACCGAGTGAATCACCCAGGTGCCCCCAAAATTTCAGTAATTCTTGAAATCTTCCTCTTTTTGTGCTTCCATGGTCAGTCACAAAGTCAGGGAATCCCATCTCATAACGATCCCCATTGTATTAGCTTAGATCAGACCATTACCATGGTGGACCTGAGAATTGTGATGGCTTCATTTATGGAATTCCTGCTTCTCTTTGCACTGCATTCCACTTCATCCTTTATCTTGCCACCAAAAATATCTTCTAAAGAGCAAACCTGAGCATGTAACTCCAAGATGCTTTGCCATCCAGTTCTTATGCTCAGCTCCTGTGATTCTGACCCTCCAACCCTTCACCACAGTCATTCTGATGGAATGACTTGTTTCCTGAAACATCAGACTCTTACACAACCCTGTGCTTTCTTCTGTCTGAATTGTTCTTCTCATTCTCTAAGAAACTCCGACTCAGCCTCTGACGGTCAGCTTAAAAACCTCCTCCTCTATCAAGCCTCCCTCAATTCTTCCTGCCAAGTTGGTCCTGTGATTTCCATATACTTTGCCCATATTTCTATTCTAGTACTTTTTAGGTCATTTGTAGTTGGATTTATCCATTTATACATTGGTCATCTCTAATAGATTAAACACACAGATCACATTTCTCTCATTTCTATATTCAGAGTATGTCCATTTCTTCTTTTGTTGAAGCAATTTGAGCAACGCTCCCATGGGATTTCAGAGGAAGTTTTGGATGAGAGGAGGTACAAATAATTCAATCTTTCATTTAGTGTTCCTTGACAAAATAGAAAGACTCCCTTTTGACACAGGGTCTCTGTCTAATCTTGATGATCAGAAGGGATGGGAGCCCAAAGTTGTTAGATCACTGATCCTCAGGATGCCAGCTATTAACAACACCCACTGAAACCCCAGAGTAGAACAGAGAAGGAAAGAGGAAACCACGTCCAAGTGAGTAACTCAGGGTCAGTGTGAAGAACTGAATCTCTGGCCATCTTTTCTCAGATATGGTGGGCTGCTATGAACACGGTGGACCTGCCCCTACCTAGCTTGGCCCCTGCTTAGCACACTGCCTGCCATTCCCTGCCTCCTGCTCGAGGAAGTACCAAACTATTTGTAGTTCCCTACATATAATGTGCTCCTGACTGCCTCTTTGCTTTTGCTCATGCTGTTCTCTTTGCCTAGAATGCCACTTCAGAATCCCCTGTTCATTTTGATGAATGAATCCCTAATCACGAGAAATCCAGACATCCCTTCTCCAAACCCATCTCTGACCCATTCCTCTTCCTTCCCAGAGTGGGTTAGATGCTGTTGTGCAGTGCTATCCTGTACACAGTGCATCGCGTGCCCTACGGCGTAATGGTGCCCAGCTGAGGAAGCAAGTTCCTGATTTCCAGCCCAAGTTCCCCTTGCATGTGCCTTCAGGGCTGGAATTATTTCCTCATTCACACAAAGGCAGACTCGTAGTGCCCTGTGCACATCCCCATCGCTGTCATGACCAACCACAGTGTACTATGAATATCTACCTATCTATTCCCTCCACTGGAGTCTGGAGGGCCAGCTCCTGTACCTAGTACAGTGTTTGCATTGAGTAGCTGTGGACAGAAATGTTTGTTGGATTCTAACAGTTATTAAGAACTAGACACTGTTCCAGAAACTTTTGATGCCTTAAGTCATTTATTTCTCACAATGATTGTGAGAAGAAGGACAACTTTACCAATTTACAGAAGATTGAAAACTGAAGCACCAAGCAATGAAGAAAGTTGCCTAAGTCACACAGCTGTTAAGTGTGGAGCCAGGATTTGCTGTATTTGGGCTCCGTGTAGCCCATTCTCTTAGCCACTGCACCATACCACCTCTTAATTGAAAATCCGTCAGGTCTCTATTTCCTTGTATTTGTCCTCCTTCAGGAAAGGGAAAAAAAACCGGTCCTTGTGTGCAACATCTGGTGGGAACCCTATTTCCAATCAGGACACTTTCCCAGATATCTGTGTGTCTCCTTTACATGGTGTAATCTCCTATGCCCTGAAAGCTGGTTTCTAGTGGAGTCGGTTCCTGGCTTCCTTTTCTAGAGCGTGCCAGAAAGATTCCATATACAGAAGGTGAGCTGGAGGGCCATGACTTCTAGGCCAAGGTATGTGGGCCTGGGGGTTGTTTGCAGAGGAGGCAAGGCATGTGTTGTGAAAGGAAGAGAGGTAAGATAGGGGACTGACTGTAAGCAGAGAGAAAGGAAGAAAAGGACGAAGGCTAAAATCATTCATGTAGTCCCTAAGAACCATGAACTATAAAAAGGGAGGTGCGGACCAAGTGTGCTCTGAGAATGGAGAGAGGTGTCTGAAAAGCTCAGGTCTTTGTGGTCTCACATTCCTGGGAGAAAACTCCCAGGTCAGGCCCAGATTCTTGACTGTGTCGAAGGTCCTCAGATGCTCTCTGGTATGTGCTCCACCATTGCTGTTCTCCGCCTCTCCTGGGCCGCAGGCTCCTTGTTAGCTGTGGAACGAGAAGGAGGCCTCAGGGAAGGCGTCTGGCTGGCTCCAGGCGAAAGCGAGCAGCTTCAAATAAGAGATGCCCGCAGTGGGTGTGAGGCCAGGCCAGTGGCCAGGCTGTTGGGAGTCAGGAATTTGGTCTCTTGCTCTCCCACTGACTCAGCCTGTGGCCTCTGGGTCACAGCCTACGGTGACTCGGTTTCTCAAACTTGACACAGGGATAATGATCCTCGCTACTTTGTGAGGGGTATTAATTAAAGTTTGTGCACTGCGTGGCAATGCCAGGATGAAAGGGGTTAAAAACAAAGTGTAATTGTGACGCACGATTCATGTCACTTGTAGGGAAACATGCCATCTGTGTGGTGTATTGGAAGTCACATTGGTCCCCAAACTACAGTCAAGAGGAAAACGTGGATTTGCACGTGGGATCCATGTTCAGAGGCTGACACTTCTCCCTGGAGTTTTGTAAACAGGGAAGGGGGCTAATTCTGAAATGTCACATATTTCAAGTTTTCCTTCAGAGACTTTGCTCCTTCACCCTTCAAACCCCACAGAGATCTTGCTGACAGAAAACATGTCCCGGGTGAGCACAACTGGACAGTGGGTAGAAGGTAGGGGATGCCTTGGTGAACAAAACCCGGCCCTTTCCTGCTTCCGGAGCGGCCTTTCGTCAGTGGCTGGAGAAGGTGAACTTGTTTACTCCAGTTCTCAAAGGCCTGCTGCCTACCCCACTTCCTCCTGGTCCCTGACCCCGGTCCACTACCCTGGAGCACCTGGGGACAAGAAGCCACCGATGATGTGGCTCGTGGTGAGGCTGCAATGGCAGAGGACTGCTCTGCTCTCCTGTTTCACCTGCTACAGCTTCTGCCGAGTTGGTCAGACGGATGTCATGTGTGAGGCTAATTTTCTGGAAATGAAAATCAAAGTGTCTTGGAGAAGCCAGAGCATCCTATAGACCGCAGGGAAATGCTACAGACATCATATCACTGCGAATGCGGAGATCGGGCAGTGACATGCACCATGGATATGCTTGTCTCCTCTGTGCCTCGCTGTAGGAAGAGATGAAATAATTAAGAAAAAAGATACAAAATCTTTTAAAAAAAGAAAAGCAAAGAAAAAGGTCAAAACTGTGAAGTCCTGAAAAGCTTTAGATTCACCTAAGTTCGAGTTAGGCAACAACGGGGCCATCAGATCAGGGAACTCGTGTCTTTATTCAAGAGTTGTGTGGATTTATTGAGCACTTTCTGTGTGCCGAGCACTGTTCTGGGTGCTGGGATATACAGCAGTGCACAAACCAGACAAACGTTGCTATTCTATGTCGGTATCATTCTGGTGGAGCGATGTCCATAGTGGAGGCAAGTGCTTACAGCATCTCTGCTTGAACGATTACTTCTGTTGCTGGCTGTCCTGTCTCTGTGCAGTATTAGGACCTTGGTCCAATCCCAATTCCACTGCAGCCTTCTCTGTAAATTAGCAAGAATGAAAATGTCTAAGATGAGGGATGGTGCTAGTTGTTGCTTTCATTTTATTTATTTTATTTTTTTAAGATTTTATTTATTTATTTATTTGACAGAGAGAGAGAGACAGCAACAGAGGGAACACAAGCAGGGGGAGTGGGAGAGGGAGAAGCAGGCTTCCCACTGAGTAGGGAGCCCGATGTGGGACTCGATCCCAGGACCCTGGGATCATGACCTGAGCCGAAGGCAGACACTTAATGACTGAGCCACCCAGGCGCCCCAAGTTGTTGCTTTTAATTTAGAAGCAGGGGCGGTATTAAAAATATTTAACAACTAAATATGGCACAGGTGCCGACCCATCACAATGGATACTGTGGTCCCTCCTGGGCCAGCATTAACTCATTACCTCCTGGGTCATGTCAAGATCCAAGGGACTCAGAGGAGGAGCTGAGGTAGCTGAGATGGTGGGAGAATTCAGAGTGGGGGTGTTTGAGGCATTGTCTATTTACCAAGTGGTATGGAAGTATTCTAATACTTTGACTGAAGGATGACTGTACCAGACAGCACCAGATGAGTATCAATCCTACTCTTGAAAGAATCTAGAAAAAGGATATGCCCCTGTGAGGTCTTAGTCAATATCCAACACCTAATGGAGGAGATACTGTTAATTTTAAAAATTTGAATCTGAGTTGGGACTGAGTCTCCACAACCTAATAAGATGACTTTGAAAACCAGGTGGCCTTAAAAATCATCGTGAGTGGCAGCTGGGGTTGGGGGCGTAGAGTGATCAGGGAATACCCAGCCCCCAGTGAAAATAAACAGTCTTTCCTGAAAAGAATGCAACTGCCTTGGGATATGCTCTGATGTGGTGATGTTTTCTTCTGGATCTACCCTTGCCTGGTCAGTACTTGGTTTCCATAGGAGCTGGCTGAGGATGAGGCCACACACACCCTTTGGCAGGTAAACTGGAAACATTGTTGGCAAGAAGCATTCGTTGAAGCCAAGCAATCCTCGTTGTGGTTGCCAGGGTGCCAGCATATTACTGGTCCTTCAGGTTCCTAGCTTGTCATCATGGGCTGGCAACACCTCCTGGCTTTTATTGAAGGCCTAATTGGAGAGTGTCTGATGCCCAAAGGGCTTTGCTGGTTGACAAGTGGTGGAAGAGAGATATTGAATTGAGGGGAGCTATTGCTTGTGCATTCTCTTCTACCTCACAGATGGAGCCTGGCCTATATATATATATATTCTCTATGGGATGCACGATAACTCCAAGATGGCTAGAACGATTAGAGGTGCCCGAGAAAGTTACCCACCCACCTAAAAAGGACCATGGCCCAATCTCATCAAATTCGCTGAAGATTGTTTGCGTGGTGAAGGAGGGATGTCAATTACTCACCTCCCTTCTGGGGAAACATCTCACCCTCACCGACGGCCCCTGTTGGGTATCCACTTTTGTACCACATGGTGACAAGAGGACCCCAGGCAGGTTAATTTACAGCCATGCCAGAATACTGTGATGTGGCCCACAGGCAGAGAACCGGGCCAATCTGGTTTTGCCTCTTGTGAATGTGAGCCAGGGACTTGTTGAGAGCCTGGGATGGGGCTAAGTAGGAGCCGTGGCTGACAGTCACTGGGTGGAGTCAGAATAGGGGTGCTTGCAGCATTCGCGGCTGCGCAGGTCAGATGGTGGGGGCGGCTGTGGGAGAAGAAAGCCGGCAATATTGTGGTAACTGCTTCATTGCTTCACTCAGCCACGAATAATGACTACCTACTCTGCATCAGGCACTCTTGCAGGTGCCGGTGATCCAGCGTGAACAAAGCCGGAAAAACCCAGCCCTCCCTCATGGAGCCGATGTTTCTGGGGGGAGACATGAAATAACCAAGAAAAATAAGAAATGTATTTTAGAGAGTGATAAATGCTGGGAGGTTTAGACATAATGCAGGAAGGAAATGGAGGGGGGATAGATGAAACAAGATCAACAAAATTTAGACATCTGATCAATGACAACTAGAAGGGGGGTTTCATTATACCATTTTGAATGTGTTTAAAATTTTTCATAACAACATTTTAAAAAGAATTCAGGTTAAGTTGGATAGGAAGTGTTGGGCTGGGGTGGGCTTTCAATTTTAGACAGAAGGATGGCTTCACTGAGAGGACGACTTTTGAGCAAAGACCTCAAAAAGTTGATAAGCACGTAGCTGGGGATGAGCATCCCAGGCAGTGGGCATAGCAGATGCAACATCCGGGAGACAGGAGTGCTCCTGGCGTGTTAAAGGACCACAGGGTGGACAGCATGGCCAGTCACAGCAGCGTGACTGAGGGGGAAGCACAGTGTGACTGCGGGGAGGGGGTGAACATCGTAGAGGATCTGTGGGTCATGGCAAGAATTTAGTGTTTTACTCTGAGTGAGGTGGGGAGCCACTGGAGTATTTTGAGCAGAGCCGTGACAGGAGGAGACACAAGTTTTGGCAGATCTTGGAGCTTTTGGAGTAAAGATCTATTAATTTCTACCTCTGGGGTTGACTGAGTGTCCTTGACACCCGGACCGAGCTCAATTATAGCTCCTGTGCTTGGATGTCCTTGGAATTCTATTTCTTCTTTAATTCCTATGTGTTCCCACAATAAATCTTGTTTATTTGACTTGGCTTCAGTGGGTCTCTATTTCTCAAATTGAAACAAATCACAAGGACGGCCACTTTTTCTCATGGTATGGCAGCCACTCTTGGAGAGCGGGCAAGCATGCTGCAGGAGCACCTAGGCTGTTCTTCACACCCCAGCTCAGGAGGTGAGAGGCCAACGCCGCAGCTGAGGAGGTGAGGGGACAACACCACAGCCTGGGAGGTGAGGAGACAATATCACAGCCCAGGAGGTGAGAGAACACCACCCAGGAGGTGAGGAGGTGAGGAGACACACTACAGCCCAGGAGGTGAGGAGACACACTACAGCCCAGAAGGGTGAGAGAACAGTACCACAGCTGAGGAGGTGAGGGGACAAGACCACAAAGTCTGTTCGAGGTGACACTCCCTCTGATTTCATAAGCCCTCAGGCAGTCTAAATTTCTATGGTATTTTTACTTAGAAACTTTTAAACAAAAAGTACACTTAAACCAAAAATAAATTTAGATACGTTTATTTATTTTTAAATCTCGTGTTATCAGAAATAATAAAATCCAAAGGCATTCCCTATGCTCCTCAAGTACTGACATGTGAACCACTATCCAGAAGTGAAGAGCTATAACTAACCGAGTAAAGAAGGCCGTTAAGGACAAGAGCTTCTAATGATTATTTCTGTCGCATTTGATGGTTAAATCAGGTGCCTTCCTTTAGGGTCTTATTCTACTTGGCATTTTTCATGTCAGTAAGGTTGAAGAACTCCTAAAAATAGCACCTAGTGTTGAGTCTGCCAGGCCTCCAAGCCTTCCAGTCCCTGAAGTCAACTTCTCTTCTCACTCCAAACTAAACCTTGAAAAGCCAACCCTTCCAAAGCTTTCATGTGAGCCTTGCCCACAAATAACTCACACATGGAAATGGGCTGAAGGTGCCCATGTGACCTCCTCAAATGAGAATGTCACAAAACCAGTTTGCTTGACAGCTCTCACGCTCTCACGAATGAATGAACAAGTATGAGCTGGATGGCTTCTTCTAATAACGTTGTTTGCCTGTGGAATCCTTTTGTACTCACAATGCATGAGCCAAATGCTATATGTCTTTTCCCATTGTAAAAATTTTACCGAGAAAGGAAAATTAAAAAAAAAAAAGATTTTTTTTGAATCCACTGGACTCTTTTTCCCTTGTGACAGGAGGAACTGTTCCAGCATTGAGGCCAATTAGCATGTACGTAGTGTTTATATATAGTATTCTGTATTTCCCTCCTATAATAGTCTGTAATCCTTAACTACCTATTAACTACCTCTCTCGAATGAAATTCGCTGATTTCATCAATTTTATTTTATAGAAAATGGTGGGGTAGGTGGAGAAGGTGGGTGAATCCTTCCTGGGATCATAAGGTTGCAGGGACAGAGGCAGAACGCGCACTGCTTGGCGTCCGTGCATACAGACCAGCAATGATCTTGAGCTGGGGCCCACCTCAAACCAACATGGCTAAGCCCTCTTACAGTTGTTATCCCAGGCAAACTAGTGTGGATTTGTACCCTGATCAACATTGTGTCCTTCTCTATAACATGATAGAAACATGGAGAAAAGGCGGGGGTTCTTGCCTATCCTTATGGGTATGTGATTTTTATTTTTTTAATTAATTAATTTATTTATTTATTTTTTGTGACTCAACCTGAACGCCTACACTCAGGGGGGCAAAATTGCAGGAGAGTCCCTGAAAGTGAGGACTCCTTTGTCACTATTAGTTCTTCCAGCCCATGAGGTTATTTAGAAGGGTGCTGGGTGAGGTTTTTCTCCAGGTTCTGCAGCAAACTGAACTCCAGGGAGAATGACCTAGGTATTGAGGAGATTCTGGTAAAATATGACTTTGACCTTATCTTTCTTCCCATCTGAAATACATAAATTAGAATCATCTCAGTTTTGGGGCACCTGGGTGTCTCAGTCTGTTAAGTGTCCAACTCTTGATTTGGGCTCAGGTCATGCATGATCTCACGGTTGTAGGATCAAGCCCTGTGTCTGGCTCTGTGCTCAGTGGGGAGTCTGCTTCTCTCCTTCTCCCTCTCCCTCTGCCCGCCCCCATCCCCTGCTCGTGTGTTCTCTTTCTCTAAAATAAAGAAATAAATCTTAAAAAAAAGAAAAAGAGAGAAATCTCGGTTTACTTCTATGAGCAGGGAAACAATGAGAACTCTCAGCCAATGCACAGCTACCAAAACCTTCCCCAAGAAGCAAACTGGTTTTCAAAGGATGATCAGCTAATAACACATTCTATAAATACCTGCCACTTGATTAATATGCCAAAGCCAAGTTAATTTGTTCTGGTTTTCCATCAAGGTCACCCAAAGCTTGAATCCGGTGTTCTTTGCTGTGGTGTGGTTTTTCAGTTCAAAACAATGACAGAGACCATTTTCTTCTGACTCCCGATGGGAAAATTATCATTGTGCTTCCTGTACTAGCTGCTGTAACAAATAGACCAAACATTTTTTCATCGTTAACATAATAGGAGTTTATTTCTCCCTCATTTCCTGCCTGGCAGGCTTTTCTCCGTTTGATGATCCTGAGACCCAGGCTGCTTCTGTCCTGCCTGGTATCTGGCCCGAGATCAGTGCTAATTCTGTCCCGGGTGAGAGGGAGTAAAAATGTTGATGGACGTCTAGCTAGCTCTGCCTCATTTCCTTTAGTAATAACAGTAATTCGTGTGCCCTCTTTTCTGTGGCCCTTTCCACAGTGGCGCCACGTTACAACAGGCCCAACGTGTACATTCTGCCTCTTCTACCAAATCTTTATCTGCCCACGAGAGACCGTGGGCTCCTGCGGTCTACCTAGTGTGTGTGAATTCAGGCCTGTCAGGGCCTGTCCAGAAGGCTGGAAGGAATTCTGTCTGCAGGAGACCTGGAGGGGCTTCAAGGAGAGACAGCATGTGGCTGAGCTGGGCATGAAAACAGGAATCCTTTCCCTTGCAGATGGTGACCCGGATGAGAAAGGAAGCACTACAAGAAAAGATAAATGGTCTGAAACGTCTAGGTGCCCAGATTCTGCACAGGGGGGTGGGGCTGGTTGTACAGGGAGATGATTGAGGGTAGCTCTACAGGTACTCTGGGGGCTTATTACTGTTAAGAATCAAACCTCCTAGATAGCTTACAGTTTACACATGACTTTTCTATTCTACTGTCTTCATCACATAACTTAATTATTATAGAAAACTCTTTTCCAGGGAGATAAAAGTGGCGGATAATTTTACTGACCATCGCAAAAACTTCCTGATAGATGTACCAAGTCTTTAATTTATTTTTTTTAATTTTAAAAAGATTTTATTTATTTACTTGAGAGAGAGCAAGAGAGAGCGTGCATGTGCGCACACTCGCGCGCGCACGCTAGAGAAAGAGAGACGAGAGAGAGAGAGAGAACATGCACATGAACAGGGAGAGGGACAGAAGGGAAGGGAGAGGGACAAGCCGACTCCATGCTGATTGCAGAGCCGGTTGTGGACTTGATCCCACAACCCTGAGATCATGACCTGAGCTGAAATCAAGAGTCTGACGCTCAACCAACTGAGCCACCCAAGTGCTCCTCAAATCTTTAATTTTTAAAAGCATTAAATGACAGATTATAACCTAAGACTTGTTGAAAACTTTTGCTTCCAAAATCCTTGCTTTGTTTTGTCCACCAATACTAGATTATGATACCATGCTCCTTCCTCAGTCCTAAACGTGCCCCCACAGTGAAACACCTGTCTTTTTTTTTTTAAAAGATTTTATTATTTATTTGACAGAGAGAGACACAGCGAGAGAGGGAACACAAGCAGGGAGAGGGAGAAGCAGGCTTCCCGCCAAGCAGGGAGCCCGATGCGGGGCTCGATCCCAGGACCCTGGGATCATGACCTGAGCTGAAGGCAGACACCTAACGACTGAGCACCCCAGGCGCCCCTGAAACACTTGTCTTAAGTCCGACTTCAAAATCTCACTAAATATATCTCCTTAGCCCCTCTCGCTCCGAGGAGATGCGATGAGAGTCTGAGGACAAGTGCTCTCCTTCACCGCTGTAGGCAATAAGCTCAGCTTTGCCTTATCAACGAGTTGTTTGGGTGGTATTTTGCACAGCTAGCATTCCATGGTGTCTTCTGGTCCAGAGGATTTGCGCCAACTTTCAAAGGGAAGGGAAACTGTGATAACATGAAAATTGTACTTAAATGAAAAATATAGTCCCCTTGGCAAATCCATGCCACTGAGTGGGCCCAACTGTCTCATACTTGGGCTTACAGTATAAGAGAGGAGCCACCTCTCAACTGTGATTTGGGGAAATACAACAAAGCAGCTAGAGTTGCTGTGGGAGGGCAGAAGGCAACGGTCTTGTAGGAAGATCCTGAGGGTGGAGAGTGGCAGAAGGAAGGAGAAAAATAAATGTTACCCAAGACCACACTCAAGACACCTGAGGGGCCCTTGAACAGGCAGCAATCAGGATTTCATGGATAAGGCTCTTAGCCCAGATCCTAGCTACTTTTCCCTACACTGTGCTCCCTAAGCCAGAAAATGCGTGGTTATGCCCGCAGACTGGCATTTGGGAGCCCTGCGGTCATAAAAGTGGAATCCCTCTGTGATCTCTTTCCAGATCCCTGAGCAACCACTAGAAAGAGAAACTATGGGAAGAGAAGAAGAATGCCTATGATCTGCCCAAAAAATGAAACACACAGAGAGAGAGAGAGAGTAAAGGCTTATGGGCTCTGGGCTCTGGAGGAAGAAAAGGAGGAAGAGAAGTGAGAAATATATGATATCCATAGTAGGAAAGAGTCAGGATCACAGGAGAACAGTCTACCAGGGAAGAAGAAGCTGCCTTCTTCCTGATGAACGGAGATCTTCTCAGCCCTGAGGACAATAGGACTGTGCACCAGCATCAGATTTAGGGCTGGGTTAGGGATGGAGGAGAGAAGAACTTATAATCTCTGCAGGGTAAATATTTGCATTAAATGCCTCTGATAAAACCTTCACTTTCCCAGAGAAAATTATCAGGTCATCAGTCATTCACACCATAAATTAAATCAGTGAATCAGCTGACTTTCCTCCTGATCGTTACCCAAGGAGGGAGAAAATTTGAGTTTGTATGGGGGTAGGGGAGTTGGAGGGGTAGAGGGGTCTTGGGGGAAGGAGAGGGAAAAGTCATGCAGAGCTTGGCACACTTCAGAAGAAATCAGATATGACAGGATGTCGTGGTGGGGCCCTGAAGCCAGAGGAAGTAGTGTGACATTCAACGTGTGTGTGTGGGAGGTTCACAGGGGAGAAGGGGACCAAACAATCTCACTTACACATTTATTTCCCAGGCCAGAAATTCTGCATCCTTAGAGTAGTATTGGCTAGAGTTTTTCATCTGTGTGATGGAAATATTTGGTTAGCACTGGCCTACGTGCCTGAAAAATGAATATTTTACTGTAAATGTAGTTAGGAAAAGATCTTAGGAATAAAACAGAAACCTCAAAGATCTGAGCTTTATGTATAAAGACAGGAGCCCCTTTTTCTGCAAGTGGAACAGATCATCTGCTGGAGGCTGTCGAGCCTCTTCACTCTCAAACCAAGTGCTGAGAAACCAGCACCGAGGACCTGGAAATTGGGTTTGTGTCTTAGAGAACCCTGGTGGTGTTCAGCTGAGCATTCAGTTCTAGGTTTTGAGACCTGGTAAGAATTGTTAACTCTCCTTTCTCGTAGTTTTTCTGGTTGTAAAACAGAAAAAAATAAATAAAACCAAGGGCCAGAGAGTTATTTCTCTTGGAGAAGGTCCCAGGAAGACCCAAATAATTCATCAGGTGGAAGAGATGGGGTCCGAGAAATAGACTGGCGAGAGAACATCCATCTGAAGAGCCTGCTCCTTGTTGGTAGCCGACGCGAAAGACATCCTGAGATTCCTACACCCTCTGAAAGTGACCCATCATCATCTGCATCATCAACCTCATCATAGTCAATGTTTATTTATTTAACAAATATATATATAGGATATAGAATGTTGCATTAAAAAATAACATGTATTGGACTTACCTTTAATACAGAGAAGTATAAAGAGGTAAACAAACAAAAGGATAGGTTATAATCTTGCTTTTGATAAAATAGATCAATAAACAAACCTTTTCACGGTCATGAAATACAAATATACAGAGACGCACAATTCATGATTTATTTATTCAGTTCCTGATTGATGGACACATTCTATTTGTTTTCCTCCTCTGTTTTTCTTTTTTCTTTTTTTTTTTTTTTGGTATTACAGATTTTGCTGCTATGAATATTTTTGTATGAATGTCTTGGTGAATGTTCACTCAAATACCTATAGGTTAAATGTCCAGTACTAGGATGGCTGAGTTAAAGGTATATGCATAAAAATCATGGTAGGTCATAGCTACCCTTCACTGAGGAACTACTATGGGCTGAGAAGAGTTCTATATATATGTTTGTTTTTTGAGAGAGAGAGACAGACCGAGCAAGCACACATTTACAGGAGCAGGGGCAGGGAGTGAAAGCAGGTGAGGTGGGGGGGGAGGAGAGGCAGAGGGAGAGGGAGAGAGAATCTTAAGCAGGCTCGCCCTGAGATCATGACCTGAGCCAGAATCAAGAGTCAGACGCTTAACCGACGGAGCCCCCAGGCACCCCAAGAGTTCTATATACTATTTTTAACCCCTACAACAACCTTGCAAGGCCATCAACATTATCAGTGATTCCAGGGGAGGAGCGTCCTCCTGCCCAGGTAGCAGAACCGTGAGCTGGAATCGAGCTCCAAGTCCTTCTGACTGGGAGCTGATACAGTCGTCTAAAGGTTACAAATCACATTTAAGAGGAGATGAGGCAACTGGAAGGGCCTTAGCCGTCTCCTAGCCTGAGTCTTTTAATTTCAGAGATGGCAGGGAGAACTCCAATGCTTTGACAAAGACTGTGGAGCTAGGTTGGGACCGACGTCCTTCCTCCCAGGACAGTGATCTTTTAAGCACATTTGTGGGTTTGCCTGTCTGGGGCCACAGAGGGGCTTCTTGTATGAAACATATAAACTCAGAGCCCCTCTCCTTGAATCAAGGGAGGAGGCCCAGAGCCTGGCTGTCCCTCGTTCTCCACCTGTTCTCTCTCTCTCCCCGCACTTTTGGGGAGCAATTCAAAAACCACTGGTGTGGAAGCCACCGATGTGGCATTAATCATCCTTGGTGTACCTGGCGACCCCCAAAGCTCCGACTTCTTCCTCCAAATGGCTGTGTAGGCCTTGGAGGCCACCCTTCGTGCTTTGGGTTCCCTAGCCCTCGTCCCCCGCCTCGGGGAAGCCTTGGTCATGAGCCTGCGGTGCTTCTTGCTCGCTGGACATGTGATGACCCAAGATGTCCCTAGGACCCTGGGGTTATAACAGCCCACATTTATTCATCCTGGAAGAAAAGGGGGAAAGTAGGAGGAAGAAGAAATAATCAAAACATTTTTAAAACATGAAACCTCCTTCTGCTGCCGGGGGTGGCATCGGTGGAGAGGGACGGCTGCTAAGCTGACAAGTGTGATAAGCATTCTTGGGCCGGATGCACCACGAGAAGATGGGTAAAAACACCAGGAGCCATGCATCTATAAAGGAAGCCAAACAGGAAATTTGATGTGAATCATCAGCAAGCAGACTGTACGAGAGGGGCCATGCGGCTCAGTCAGAGATAAAGTACGTGTTGCCTTGTCTAGGGGCGGTGAACGGGAGAAATCACATTAGCCAAATCTGAGATAGAGATGCAGAGCATCTGGGTTTATGTCAAGCTGATATGAACGGGTTCTGCTGTTGGAGGCAGGACGGTTTAGGAAACTGGAAATGAACTTCAGCTTTAGGAACTACGAAAAGAGGCCATATTGATTTCACCACTGATGCCAGATGTTGTTTCTGAGGTGCCGTAAAAACCCTCGGCAGACCGTGCAGCCTCGGCTCATCTTGTGTCCATTTGTCCACCTATTTCTGTGTCACCTGCCAACGTGGGGGTTGGGAGGCAGTTAGCATTGTCATGTGTGCTGGTAGGCACAGAATAATGGGGAGTTCCACACAGACAAGCAGGGTTCCACTCAGTAAGACCTCCACCGGAAGTGAAGGTTGCCTGCTCTCAGGCCCTTTGGGGGAGGTCCCAAGAGTTGTCTCTCTAGGATAGGGTCTTCTAGTCCCTAGTCTTCTACTCTAATTGGTCTGTCCCACAGAAGTACAAAGTGAGAGGGAAAGGTGGGAGTAGGTCCCTGAGAACTGTGAAGCTGACTGAAAGCTGGCCAGCCCCTAGCACTGAGAGAACCTGGGGCTCCCTTTCCCTAAAAGGGAATTTTGGAGGCAACACTGCTTCCTGCTCACACCAGCTCCCACTCTGAGCCTCAGAACGGACAACGGTTGCAGGTCCATCAATATGATGCCAATAAGAGGATATCAAGATGGTTCTGAAGATGTTCAAGTCATATCCCATGAGGATGCTAATGGAACACTGCAGGTTGGAATGGAAATCAGTAGAAAGTGTGGTAGAAGGAGCCTGGTCTTGGACTCTGGAGCAGTGGCTCCAAGGGCCCCTCTTGCCCCTGGGCCCTTGGGCCAAACTTTTTGTCTCCTTGCTTTCTGGTTATATACAGAGGCTAGACTAGAGGATCTCTGAGGCTATTCCCTCCAGCACCTGTGGTAGGATGTTATCTCCCCACTCCCCCCACCACCCCGCACTCCATCCTTCCCCTCTCCAAGCCACCTCATTTAGTAATGAATCGAACACTTACTGAGGGTCTGCTATGCTACTATTCAAAGCGCTTTATAGATACAAACTCACTTAATCTTCATACAATCCTGTGTGGGCAAATACTATTATTTTTGTCTTACAGATGAAGAAACTGAGAGAAATTATGTAACCAGCTCTGGGTCACACAGCTAGGAAGTGCCCAAGCCAGGACAGAAACAGCATACTTCCTCAAAAGTGTATGGTCATTCAAAAGTGGGCAAAAGACTTGAATAGACGTTTATCTAAAGAAAATACAAAAGGCCAATAAGCACAAAAAAGATGTCCAATAATAACTAATCATTAGGGAAATGCAAATCAAAACCATAATGACATACCACTTTACCCATTAAGATGGCTATTATTTTAAAAAAAACAGAAAATTATAAGTGCTGGGTGAGGATGTGGAAAAAGTGGTATCTTGTGCTTCGCTTCTGGGAATGTAAAATGGTGCAGCTGCTGTGGGAAATAATTTGTTCTTCAAGAACTTAAATATAGAATTACCATATTGATCCAGTAATTCCACTCCTAGATATATACCCAAGAGAACCGAAAGTAAGAACCTAAAAAGATACTTGTACACCAATGTTCAGAGCAGCTTTATTCACAATAACCAAAAAGTGGAAACAACCCAAAAGTCCATCTACAGATGAATGAATAAGCAAAATGTCATATATCCATACAATGGAATATTATTCAGCCTTAGAAAGGAATGGAGTTCTGACCCATACTACAACATGGAGGAACCTCGAGGACATTATGCTACATAAAATAAACCAGTCACAAAAGGACACCTATTGCATTATTTCACTTACACGAGGTACATAGAATAGGCAAATTCATAGCTACAGAAAGTAAAATGAAGGTTCCCAGGGGCTGGGAGGAGAGGGGAATGGGCCGCTGCTTAATGGGTGCAGAGTTTCTGTTTAGGATGAGGAAGAGGTTCTGGAGATGGACAGTGGAGACAGTTGGATGAGAATGTGGATCTACTCAATGCCACTGCATTGCACACTTAAAAAGGATCACAGTGGTAAATACCATGTTATGTATATTTTACCACCACAATGGAAGTGTGCAGATTCGCCCCCTGCTGCCGCACTGTTGGTGGTTCCTGTCTTCCCCTCCAACTCAGCAACAGCACCTCGGCTGCAGGGGGGCGGTCCCCTCAGCAGAGCCAGGCTCCTGTCTGCTTCCCTACCCCAGGTGCTCTCAGCCCAGGTCCACCACCTGCAAGAGAAGGTGCTCAGCCCTGCTCTTCACCAAGAAGCCTTTGCCTGTCTACACTGGCGCTCTGGGCTCTTTTAGGAATTTCCCTGAGACTCGGAGTCTTCGCTCTGATCTTAACGCTGAATTACACATTGTCTTGTACCAGCGTCTGCATGTGTAATGATGACCCTGCGTCACCATCTAGATTCTACTTTGGATCCGGAGCAAAGGACAGAAGTGGAAATGCTGCAAACGATAAATAAGGGCTTCGTGACTTGCCTCGAAACGACAAGTACTGCTGACTTTTATGTCAACTCTGGCCTCTATCTCGCCTTTGCGTTGGTCTGTTGGAAAGAACTGCAATTTCCAAAGTCAGGACTAAAGAAGGGACAGATGAATGTAATTAGGAGACGCAGGAAAGGAAGAGTAGGAGTTGGCCAGGCCGAGCTCTGGTTCGTTAACAACGGCCTTCGATTCGGATGCCGCTCTTTGAGTAGTAGCAGCTTTAGAAATCTCCGCAGCCGGCGAGGCTCTAACGGCTTACAGGGTTATCAGCTTTTTATTTCTTAGCTGTTTTATATTCTGGGCACGGAACCGGCTAGGAGGGATACAAACCCAGTGGTAGTAGCTAGCCGCAGGTGTGGCCTGTATTGAAACCCTGGCCTTTGTTCAAGTCGTTCTTATCGTACCTTCTTCAAATTGCTTGTTGGGTCACCTGGAAAGAAGTGATACAGCCGGGGAGTTGAGGAGGGGAAGGCAGGGGAATAGGGCAAGTGTTTAAAAGGTCACAAATTATGCAGCACTTGTGAAAAATTCTAATTAATTGGAAGCCCCTTTGATGATAGCTCCCCCCTCCCCCTTTTATACTTCTGTGTAACGAAGGGCAAACGTCCTTGCGGGTGGAGGCATCCTGACATACCCGGCCTGGGCGTGATCCAGCAGATTTTCCTGCCGCCAGAGCCCGCTGGGCGCTCCCCCCACAGTGAAGACGTGAGGCGGGCGGACCTCACCGGAGGCGAAGTTGGATTGTGATGAACAGCGACCTCTAGCGCCCGGCTCGGGATTTGCATGCGGCTAAGAGGACAGCCTGAAAATAGCCGCAGAGAGATGGGAATTCTTATGAAATTCCCCACAAACAAAGGCGAGAGAGACGTTTCCTCATTGTTTTCCGTGGTAGAGACGCTCGGGACTGACCGGCTGAAGATTTCGTTCGTTTCTGCCGCGCACCACCAGCAGTGCCCGAGATGCTACTCAAACGTTGCTGGGTTTGGTTTTGTTTTTTGTTTTTTGTGGGATTTTTTTTCCCCTCCACATGGATCACGGGGATTTGTTTTTTAAAGCCTTCTCAGTTGCCTTTAGGGCTTCACCCTGGGGAGTTCACCCAGGACGGGGTGTGCGCGCCGCCGCGTGCTGCAGAGAGGGCTGAGGCCAAAGGCGGGCGGGGAGGGGCGCTCAGGAGGGGCCACAGGCTGTGTCCCCTGGGAGCTGTGGGGACGGTCAGGGGCTCCTGCTCAGCCTCCCTCCGCGACAGCAGCTCTCAGAGGCGCTACTTACGGTGGCAGGCTGTTGAAGCCTTCTTTCCCCCCACCCTGGTGCTTCCAAGGGCAGTAAGCAGCCTAGAAGGTGCTTACCCTCTGTTCTTCCCTCGTATCCTGCCCCTCCCACTCTTCTTAGTCTCCAGGGCCAAGTTTAGGCCAAGCTAGCTCACAGGCTGATGGTGTTCATTCCCCCTGAATAATGGGGCCAGAGGGAGACCTCCCAGCTCTGTTAGGAGCCAGGAGGAGATGCTTCGGAGAAAGGCTAAAATCACAGTTCCTGGCCCATGACTTTGCTGTTTTGTCAGGGGAATAGGGGCTTGGGGTTGGGAAGGGACTACATTTTCCTGTAACCTCAACCGATCAAAGGTCGATAGATTCAAGTACATATTTGCTGAATAACGGGGTTTGCCCTGCTGCTGCTTATTAACGAAGCTTCAGAATGGAAATGCTGCATTTATTTGTTTGTTTGTTTGTTTGTTTTGCTGTGGCTTTTAAGCTGCCAGCACATCACTGTGCTTGGGCTGTCCCAGTTTCATGAGTGCTCCCTCCTCCCTACATTATTAGATCAAGGATCTAAGCAGTTGCTTAAAGCAGGAGCCATCCTCAGAGTTGACAAATTGAAGCCAGAGATTCACACTGTCCTCGGCCACATGTTCCCCTAATGTCACATTTATGTGCCAGGAGCGGGGAGTGACTGGTGAGGGTGGGCACACAGATGAAGGGGGGTGGCCATTACGTGACCAGATAGAGCCAGGGAGGCCTGTGGACGGTACTGGATCACCCAGCACGTTTGCCCAGATGACATGGCTGAGCCTGTGGCCCAACTTGGGAACAGGTTTGGGGCAAGGGGATGGACAAGTTCAGGCCAAGGGGGAGGGCCACAGTGAAGAGGCTAAGATAGGCAGAGCTCCCTGGTTCCTGATACAAGGGTTCAACAGTCTTGGGCTTGGTCTTTGGTGATGTTAGAATCCCAGCCCAAGAAGGAAGAAAAGTAAAATAAAAATGATGGTTGAATAAAAGCAATACCAATAGAAGTAGGTGATTGTGGCTGAGGTGGTGGGGCTCCGTGGGGGAGGGTAGGTAGAATCAGAGGGAAAGAGTCTGAGGAGGAAGGCGGTTTCCCTGGGCAAGGATCCATGTCTTCTCAGGCTGTGACAGTGCAAACGGGAAGATGGGTAGGAACGCTAAATATCAAGAGAGGAAAGGACAGCAGGATTTGCTAGCAAACTGGATTAGGAATTGGTCAGGAAGGATTTGGAAAGACTCAAAGGGAAATGAAGATTTCTCAAAAGTTCTCTGTCAGGGAGTTGGCAAAATGGTGGCATTGACCAACTGGGCGCTCTGGAAGGGCCAGCTTTTTCTGGAGGTAGACGGTGAACCAGGTATGTCCTGGAAACAGAGTTCCTGCTGGAGGAAGCCCGAGCTCACTCTTGATTCTCGCGGTCTCCCTTCTACAGCACCTCTGCCTCTGCCTGGCACCATTTCCATTCATCTGGCACGTGCAGCCCCCTACCCCCTACCCACCCCCAGCACGTGCCAGTGGCTGTCTCTCCTTCCTCAAATCTCCTCACTGCCACTCCTTCCTCATCTCATGTTCTTACCGCTTACCTGTCAGAGCAGGCTAGGACACCCAGAAGGAAGCTACCATGCCCACCGTTGTCTGGCTGTTTCCAGATACTTGCCCAGATATTTACATGGCTCGTTCCTTGACTTCATTCAGCTTTCTGTTCAAATGTCACCTCCATGGAGAGACCTTTCCTATCTAAGATAACACCCCTGTCTTTCTCTATCTCCTTACCCCACTTTTCTTTATGGAGCTTCATTGCCACCTGCTATATGTTTATGTGTGCTTTTTCTTCTTCCCCACTGGACTGTAACGCTTCAGGGGCTCTATTATATTTAACACTGAATCTCTAGCATGTCCAACAGTGTCGGGCGCATAGAAGATGCTCAATAAACATTCATTCAGCAAGTGACTTATAGATGTCTCTATGTAACATTGTTGGCATTTCTTTCCTTCTGGAAATGCTGTTCTCTTTATGATATTAGTTCTTGTCCCTTACTCTTTGACTGCAACTTCTTTGT
This sequence comes from Phoca vitulina, assembly GCF_004348235.1. NCBI lineage: Eukaryota > Metazoa > Chordata > Mammalia > Carnivora > Phocidae > Phoca > Phoca vitulina. The sequence continues at coordinate 48,856,963 of NW_022589712.1, read as the reverse complement.
TTTCTGTTCTATTTTTCAAGGCTCAGGTTCTTCACCTGTGCTTTTCTCTTCCTCCACATTATTCGCTGAGGACCCCATGTACTCTCAGAGCTTTCTCTCTCACGTCTGTGCCCCTGTCTTGGCATCTCATCTGAGTTCCAGACCCATATTTCCAGCTGCCGGGTGGCCATTTCCATTTAGAAATCTTATTGTCACCTAAAGCCCTCAAATCCCTTTCCACTGTCAGAGTCACTATCCCCTCCCAGTGTCACTACTTCCTTCCACCTAGCTAAACCTGAAACCTTTCCATTTCTTTTTATTCCTACCTTTAAACATTTTTTCCAATCCACACCAAGTCCCATAGTGTCTTCTTTCAGAATTCATTAAGGAAGTATTTATTTATTGCCTAGTATATGCAAAACACCGTGTAAATGCTTTGGGGTTGGTGCTATAAAGATTCATTTTCTACCCTCGGAGAGTTTGTAACCAAAGCCTAGGGGTAAAACATGTTCAGGAAGAATAATTTAAGGAGGAAAATAATGAGTTACAGATTCGGGTTATGAGGATGCAAAAGAGGGGAAAATTACTTCCACTTGAGTTCAGGAAGGCTTTGAGAAAGAGGGACATTTGAGATGGACTGTGAAAATTAGGTCATGCTTGGACATGACAACCCTGCGGTTGGCCTTTCAGCCAGAAGGAACAGCATGAACAGAACCCAGGAGGTAAGACAGCCATCAGTGAGGAGGGAAGATGATCGCTGAGTGGGGCTGGAGCCTAGGGTGGGGGAGGGGAAGAGTGGGAAGGAAGGTGAAGAAGACAAGCAGGGAACTTATTTCTGTTTGAAGGCCTTAGAAAAAGATTAAAAAATACTGTGCAGGTAAATAATGCATTGGAGCTGTGTTTCAGGAAAGTTAATCTAGTTACGGCCTCAAAAATGGGTTGGAGATGAGAAACGCAAGAGAGGGCATAATCATCTAGGCTGGAGGTCACAGTAGCCAGAATGTGGGTGGTAGAAGTAGGAGCAGATGTGGAAATGCAGGCATGGGGATGGTGGAGATGCTGGTGAGGTAGAATGAACAGAACTTTGCATCTAATTGAATTTGGAGAACAAACAAGAGGGAACAGTAGCAAAAACGATGCTGAGATGTTGAGCCCAAGTGTCTGATCCCCAAGTCAGAAACAGGGAAGACTAGAGGATCAAGTGTTAGGAGGCCAGCAATGAGTTTAGTTGCAGTCACAGTGAATGGGAGGTGCAGGGGGACATCCAAGTGGAGCTTCCTAATAGGTAATTAAACCCATGAGCCTGAAACGCATGACAATGGTCAGACCTAGAAATGGCAATATGGAGGTCATTACCAAGGTTAGAGTTTAGGTCAAGAGATTGATCACAATTGCCAAGGTATTGTTAAAAAGAGTGGACAAGATGGCCACCCACATTGATGAGCTAGGAGGAGGAAGGATCCAGAGAAGGAGCATAAAGAGAGGAGGGAGGAGAGAAAGGGTCAGAGAAGATGAGGGTTGCAGTTTCAGGAAGGAGTCACAGACATTATAAAATGCTACTATGATGTGGGAAGGGTGAAGGTTGAGAAGGCGCTGTTGGGTTTATGTGTCCTTCCGTCATCCTTCTCTCACCCGTGTTCCCCTGGTGGAGACCCTCACCTCCCACACCTGGGAGCCTCCCTTCTAAGGTCTCATCCCTGCTCCCATAGTCCACCAACCAGACAATCTCTCTAACGCCATTTCCATGATATCATTTCTCTATTCTGTATGGAGGCAGAGAGGAGTGGTGGGAACAAGGTTAGACAAAGGGTCAAGAAACCTGGTTCTCTGGCGCTGCCACTAACTAGCCATGGGCGCTTGGGCAAGGTCCTTGAATTTGTCAACCTCTAAGTTCTCTTGCTTCTAAACTCTAGGATCTCTTCGATAATTTTAAGGTTTAAACAATCCTCCCAGGGTTTATTGGGGTCTCCCCCAATTCCGTCCCAGCCGGCCTCTCCAACCTTGCTTTCCAGGTTCTCTAAATGCACCCTGCTCCACTCAGACTGGTCTCCTGGTTCTGTAAGAAGACTGCACAGATGCTTGCCTCTGGGCCTTCTTCTACTTGGCTTTTCTTGCCTGAGTCCCTTCTGATCTCCCCCATGCCTGTGCTAGTCCTCAAATCCTCCCTGGGCCAGCTCAACCCTCACTTCTTTCATGAAATGTTCCCTGACCCCTCCAGTTCTCACTGATACTTCTTTCGGCTGAACTCCTGGGCATCTACACAGAACATCTAAATCCTACTTTTATTATTATTTTTTAAATTTGCCATTGTTTTAGGCACTGTTAGTCCTGGTTCTCCCATGAACAGTAAGCTCTTTGGGGGCAATGGACCACGTCTTTTGTGTCCTTTGTATTTCTTACAGTATATTGCTCAGCATGTCACTAAACACCTAGTGTGTGCTTTATGTACATGTGTCAATCAGGGTTCTTCCAAGAAATGTAAAACACACACACACACACATACACACACACAGACTTGTTTTAAGGATTGGTGAATGTGATTGTGGGGTTCTGGAAAGTCCTAAATCATTTAGGGCAGGCATTAGCCTGGAAACTCAGGCAGAACTTCATGTCACAATCTTGAGGCAATATTTCTTCTTTGAGCAACCTGTTTTTGCTCGTAAGGCCTTCAACTGATTGGATGAGGCCCACCCACAATATTGAAGGTCATCTCCTTTACTTAAAGTCACCTATTGTAGATGTTAAACACATCTACCAAATGCCTTCAGAGAAATGCCTAGATTACTGTTTGATTAAATAACTGGCTACTACAGTCTACCCAAACTGACATAAAACCAATCATCATAAAACACTTGTTTATGGAATCATATTGAGGAGGAATGTGTTGTACAGGATTCAACAAGGTGGAATCTTCAGAATAAAATGGAGAAGGATCACTGAGACACGTTGATAAGAAGCAGTGAGTCTCCAGGATGTTCAGAGAATGGAAACCCTGTGGTGCTCCTGGGTGAGCTGGTTGGCGAGAAGTTTGTGAATTAGCAGGAATCTGCAGATTCTGGGTATGTAAGGGTTAAAAGGAAAAGGGGGGACACTACTCTTAGAAGGTACTGGAAATATGTCTATGCAGAAAAAGGACTGGTGTGGGGTTGGGACAAGATTGGGAGAGAAGGAAGGAGGAGGGAGAGGAAGGAAGAGAGATTAGGGAAGGAGGGAGAGAGAGAGAGAGAGAGAGAGAGAGAAGGAAAGAGCGATCGAGTGAGAGACCCAGAATTTTAAAATCCCAAGTCTTTGTTTGTTGTATATGGTTAAATGAAACTGAGGTGAATTTAAGTGGCTTCAAAATTGGGAAGAAATTTTGCTTTCTTCTTAGGCAATAGACAGAAACTAATGAGAGACTGGAAATATGAGAATGAAGTCAATAGGAACCTACAGAAGGCAAAGCAGACGCCTCTAGTGAGCAGAGAGTTCTTGACAGATTTTCAGATGACATAAAGCCAGTTTTTATCTGGAAAGGTTTATTTCAAATGAATTTGTGTAGATAAAACCTTGAGGGAGTAAAAAAAAAAAAAAAAAAGCCTCCAAACAACCCAAACAAATAGAAAAGCCAAACAAAACTGCTTACAGCAGAAATCCAGATATTTGCTGCAAAACAATTAGTAATAGCATTGCTGAAGCATTCCCGAAATAGATGAGCTTCACCATTAGCCTTCTGCGAATTCAAGCAAAGAGGCATCATTATACAAATTATACGCCTAGAGAAGGGGCTTCTGCCCCAGGATGAACTTGTAAAAAGAACATTTAAACCAAAGGCAATTTCGCCTATCTGTAATTTGCTCTATTCCCCTTGCTATCATTGAAGATATTTATGCTTGAGCAAATTTCTCACTCTCAATCCGATTTCTCCTTTTTCTTCATCCAGCCATAAAGTCATAAAATCCCCTGTTTGGGACAATATGATTTGCTGCCATGGAAACAATTACGATATCATAAATTCATCTTGCCCCCTGAGATGAAAGAGGAAAAGCAATAATACTGTGATTTTGCAGTTCGATAGTGCCATTCATCCAGCAGTCACCAACTAGTAAATATCGTCGATGTGCAGATGCGGAAAATGGAGCCACAAGCTCTCGTGCCTTGTCTCAAGCGCTGGAATTTTAGACCGTGGCAAGAACGTCCAGATACTTGTAATTCCCACTCAGAGTAGCAGCTAAGGAGCCAAACTCTTCGTCTCCATGACTCTTTTTGGATGAGGATGGAGTGGTGGCTCTCCTCCCAGCCCCTGTACTTCACCAGCTGTTCCTAATTATGAGAGTATTTGATGGAACCTAGTTTGATAAACAAACAAAAACCTCTTGGTAATTGTCACAGTGAAAATATTTACAGACGTAGGCATCAAGAAGAAGTTTTGGAAACGTGCACCAAGACTTCAGCACCCACATCCAGCTCCACCTTGGCCTGACACCCCATCCTCCATCCCCCTCCAGATGCTCATTGTCTTGGTTCCTGGCCATTGCTGAATTTACCCAGAAGCTAATGGCATGTCAACTCCCAGGTCTTTCACTTGAACAGACCCCTGCCGAGACTCTCGGAGGTGCCCTAGCAATGTGTGCACCTGGGCAGACTTTTGAAAACATCTACACTCTAACTTCCTCTTGGGTTGGGTGGTGTTGGAATAGCCTTTTGGGATTCCGGTAAGGAGAAATGAGTTAGGAATGTCTTTGGATTAAGTGGTGTGTAGTCACTTCTGTTTAGAGTTGAATTATTGCTAGCCATTTCTGAGGAGAAGTGGCTTCCAGGAACGCTTTTATTGCCTAATTGCCCTGACCCCCATGCCTGGCGGGAGGTAGTCCTATGTCTCAAGAACCAGTTACTGGAACCAGGCATCATTGGCCTTCATTCTTCGTGGAGACATGTGCAAGACACAATAGTTCATCCTTTATTTTGGAACGGATGCCCTGGCATTGGTCAGATCACTGGAAACCTAATTTTTTTTTTTACTGATGGGGTGGGTTCCTCAACCTGCGTACGGTTTATTTCCTAGCGTCCTGAGTGCACGTGGCTTAGTTAGGCTTGCAATGTCCTAGCCACTTCCTGCTCATCCAATCCAATTAGCATAATGTCATTAGTATAATGGACCAGTGTGATATTCTGTGGGATGTTTAACCAGTCCAGGTTTTTATTTTTGACTGTATTATGACAGAAGGTAGGAGAGTTACTATTGCCCTCAAACCAGACTATAAATATATATGTGCTTCTGATCCTCTTTTTTGATAGGGATGGAAAATAACACATTTCCCAGATCAGTGGCTGCATGCCATAGACCCAAGGCTATGTTCATCTGCTCTAGCGAAAATGCCACATCTGGTAGAGCAGCTGCATTAGGGCTTGATTGAATGGCGGCCATCTAAACTGCCATCCTTCAGGATCTGTCTGCTTTTTGCAGGGGCCAGACTGATGACTGAAATGGAGGTAAGATTTTTTTCTGCCATTCCTCCAGAAAGTTATCTTGCTTTTGATTTACTATTTTGAACTGGGTTTGGGAGGAGTGGCTCTGGGGTCTGTCAGACTTTAGCTACCAGGTCTCTACAGAATCTGCCACAGTTATGCCTATTATGGGTCAAATATGACTCTTGGCCTACAATCCCTCTACCACCACCATTACTGTACTGTACCTAGAAGCAGCTTCTCTGCCTGAGGTTTGAAGGAAGCCCAGAGAAGTCACAGATCTTTTCTGAAATGTACCAGTTTCTTTTCTGTGCCTGTTTATAGGATTATCTTTGGGACAGAGCCAGGTCAGATTAATTCAAAGTGTTTTCCCAGGAATCACTCTTGTAGATAGGGTCTACAAGAGGTAATCAAATTAAATGAGGTCATAGGGTGGACACTGATCCAATATGACTGAGATCCTGATAAAAGAGATGAGCACACAGACACAGAAGAACGACGATGTGAGGATAGTGAAAAAGTGGCCATCCACATGGCAAAGAGGGAAGCGTCAGAAGAAACCAAACATGTCAACTCCTTGATCTTATACTTCTAGCATCCAGAACTGTGAGAAGACACATTTCTGTTGTTTAAGCCTCCCCCAGTCCGGTACTTTGTTATGGCAGCCCAAGTAACCTAAGACAGATGGGGATGTTCTCCAGTGGGCCACGCTTCCCACCACTCCCCTGCCTGGCCCACTTTAACCATCCCCATCACTTCTCTGACCCCTGGAGGCATGTTGCTTGCGATCCAGGCCTCAAAGGAACAGAGAGAGTGTTTTTTTCCTGATTGAGGGGAAGGGACCTCCCTCTTCTTCCCTCACAATCTTACAGAGTGGCAGCTTGAGAGATTCTGAATCTTGGCCAAATATGTATACATTTCATCCCAAATAACCCTTTTAGGTACTTAGGATTCATTTATATTCAGAGTGGCATTGGGTAGCATGGTCAAGTTTATGCTTCTTGGACTGGCGGTTCTGGGACTTCTCTGACCAGGTCTGGGATTTAGGAGCCTGAGCTGGTGTGGGGGGAGGTGAGGGTGGCTCTCAGGAGGCAGAGCATGGAATCAAGAGAGATCCAAAGGAAAGTTCTGAGGCCACGTCTGAAATGAGGGCCATGCAGAGGCTACACATGGAGTGTTCATCTGAAGAGGCAGGGAAGAGTCTTGGGAAACTAGGTATGAGACCATAAGACATGGAATGGAGATACAGGTCAGGGTGAGGGAGGAGGGCAGGAGAACTGGCCTGAGCTGGACAAAAGCCATCAGGTCATTTGTAGAGTGTCTATGGCTTTGTCCCTGGAATGGATGGGAGCTCTTAAAGGTTCAGAAGAGAGCCCTATTGCCTTGCATTCAGGAAGGAGGAGCAAAGACCCTCCTCTTTGCTTCTCAGTACAACTTACATAGGTTGTAGGTCTATATCTGGAAGTCACAAACCAAATTAAAGTGTACAAAGTTCACAGAGGACAGACATCCCTTAAGACCTCACCAGTTCACACACGCAGGATGAACAGGGAACTGGTGTTGGTGGTAATAGCATATACCCTCTCCCTCCACCACCCTATTGTGTTGTTCTTGTCCTAGAATATAATATTCTTATTTTGATACCTTCTATGTGAGAGGATAGGGAATTTTTCCTCCTTCCGAGGTTTCTGTGAGGATAGTTTTGTTTATGCTAGTGGAGGAAAAGCAGGGTGTTTGAGTAATAGGCTGAATAAAGGCCAGCCTTTGCCCAAGGTGGAGCAGACCATGCCAATAATTGTCCTCATGGCCTGTTTTCTAGATTTATCAGTGCTCATGAAGCAATGCTGGCACCATGCCTTTATTATTTCAACTATCCACTGTGAATGGAGAGAATAAATCATTTTTGTCCTCTCTGTACCCTAACTTTATACACTTAAAGATTCATGGTTCCCCTTAATCTCTTTCCTTACAGACCAAACATAGTCCTTCTAACTTGTGTTTTCTTGTAAGACTTAGTTTAAAAAAAAATGTTTCTTGTTCTCATTTTCCTCCGAAACTTCTTTGGTCTACATTGATTTTGAAATTTGGAACTTGAAGAAGAATATAGTTAGTGTCCCCACTGGGTTTGTCCTTATGAAGGCCAAATCAAGAGTAATAAACACATGCCTATTTGACCTTGGAGTGAATCCCTGCATCCCAGCCTGACATGCCACGGTCTAGTGTTGCGGTGGGGCCCTCTGTGGACCTGCAAACTATTTATTACTCACGCTCAGCCAGACCCACGGTCCCAATTCTCAACTTGCTTCCATATTTTCTCATATGGGAATCACTTTGCTGTTTTAAAAATTGAGTCTCATTTTATTGATCTGAGCCCAATCTCTAATTTTGACAATGTACATGTTTTATTATCCTCTCTCACACGATAGGCCATTATTTTCAGTGCCCTGATACTTTATCATAAATGTTTTGGCCTGACAAGAATCACATCTTTTGAAAATTCGAATAATAGAATTCCAAACTGCAAAAGAAATGTACCAATTGTGTTTTAATCCCCTAGCCGTATCTATTTTATGAAAGGAAGCATTTGCTTCATTAAATAAATATTAGCTTGAATTTTAATGTCCCCTCCCAAATCACGTCTTTAGAGTATGTACTAAGTTGGCTGAAGAGAAATTTTCACTAATTTATTCATACTTTCGGTAATTATTGAGATTCCATTATGAGCAAGGACGTGGAGGACATAAGGGAGATGAGACATGACTACTCCAGCCTTAAGGAGCAGGCTCCTCTTTACAATTGGCCGTGAATGATAACAGGGACTGAGTCTATATTCTCTTCCCTCCTTAGACATAATTCAGATTCGTAGTACTCAATAAAGGCTTATTCTATAACTGAGAATAGTGGATAACTACTTCCAATAAATCACCCCCCTTCCGTCCTCTTCCCCAAACACACATTACTGCCATGTTTGCCTCTAGTCTACTGCATGGGAAAAGAAGATAAAATAGATGGAGGAGACACTGTCCCCACCCAACCCAAGGAGCCGGTGAGTGCTGTGGTTGGGGTGGGGGGGGATACATGTCAGGAGCTGGTGGAATCATTCAGACCGTGGACAGAAGCTCAGGTTACAAAGCATGGCCCCAAGTGGTGGAGGGGAGGGCTACTCTCCTGGCCACATCAGGAATGTCATGTTGTTCTGGAGCTCTGAAGACTGGGCTTGGGACCATTAGGAGATAATGCCCTTGAAATGGGGCTTTAGGTTAAGTGTGGCCATTTGGAGTATATGGGAGAGGTTAATTATTGCTCACTTTGCTCCCCTCCTGAGAATTCCTAATAAATGTAGGAAATGGGGGTGCAACAACTAGCTTAGAGACTTACTGGGTTGTATTTTGGGCAAGACAGGTAGGAATGGGGAGTAGGAAAAGGGGGAAACCAATATTATCTTAAGTTTACATTACATATCAGCATATTAGGTACTTGACATATTTTGTCTTACCTTATCCACACAACAGATATCGTCATCCTTATTTTCAGATACGTAAAGGGAGATGAAGAGAAGTTAAGTAACTTGACCAAACCAGGATTTGATTATGAGTCTGCTTGGCTCGAAGATTATACTTTTGCCATGATATCATTGGATTGTTGTTATGAATGGGATTCCCTTGTATACTCTTCTGTTCATGTCATATGACCTAAGCATGTAAACGTGGTCAGCTTTGGGAGGGAGGCCTCACTCTCATGACTGTAGAATGATAATAAGACTCATCATCACTCTCCCCTTATAGAACATTTCCAAGGAAACAGCGAGAGAGTACACAGTGTGTTAGTATACTTCTCTCCCATAATAGAAAAAGTGTCCCAAATCTGGTCTGGGGTAAAACTTTTCTATGTGATAAAAATCGATAGTCTCCTTCTAGAAAAAAACTACTTATGCAATTTTCTGCTGAATTTTAACGGAGTGAAGATTTGGTCTAGGAAATCAGTTACCTACCCACATAGTTGACTCTCAGGTGATTGTAAGAAAGGAGTTCAGGGACCTTTACCCAGGTATTCTTTTTATTTTGTATCTAACAGTGATATTTTCACTATTCTCTTTTCCTGTAAAATATCTCTGACTTGGCCTGCTATAGGCCTTTCCCCTTGCAAACATGATGTTAGCAATATTTTGATACTTGTTCATAACTAAATTATCTGAAAAATTTTCTTTAACATAAATAATAATAAACATTAATAGTTAACATTTATTGGATTCCTACAACACATTAGGCAAAGTTCTAAGCACATTACATGTGTCATTTTGTTTTCATAACAACCTGATAAAGTAGGTACTGTTAGCATCCCCATTTCACAGATGAGAAAATCGAGACCCAAGGAAGTGAAATAATCTGCCCAGAATCTCACAGCTTGTTATATGGTGGAGCTGGGTTGTGAATCCAGACAGTCTGAGTCTTACTTCTTTCCCATAATGTTTGAAGTCTACTCACTTTTATTTTTAAAGGTTTGATTACTTTTGCCTTCATGGAACTTTGATGTAGTTATATTCTCTGTTGGGTTTTGCTCTGGCTTCTCAGTTAGAGAGAAAAGAGGCAAAATGTTACCCTTAGCCTTCATTTCCTTATCTGGTTGAAATGTGTCGTAGTCATCCCATCTTCTTTATTCTGACCAAATTCAAATTTTGGCTTTCGTTGGGTGAGATGGAGAGGTTTTGAATTGAGGAATGATATGGTCTGAGCTGTATTTTAAAAGGCTCACTCTGGGGTCTACAGAAGAGATTATAGGAGGACACGGGTGGAATCAGGGAGGACACTTAGGAGACATTCAAAGTAATCTACATGAGGGCTGATGGTGTCTAAGACCAAAGTGTGAGAATGAACTAGAGAACGACTGAAGAATGAACTTCAAACTGTATATATTTTGAAGATAAAATGAAAAGGATTAGGTGGGTTGGCTGTCAGGTAAAGAGTCAAAGATAGCTCGATTAGAAGCTCTCTCTGTGGATGGGAAGGGGAAGATGGCTCATCCTCTGGGCATGGTTTCTGGACCATCCGCATGAGGAAAAGAGCAGTCTACACCAGCTCCTCTCCACCGACTGGAATTTCTGCAAACTTTCACCTCTACTCTGTTGGAATTCTCCTAAACCCTGGGGTAGAGAATAGCAAGTTTTAAATGATTCAAGCTAGTCATGGTTCTTTCTTCTTGGCTTTCTCTTTCACCTGTTTCCAGCACTGTATGTTCTCATAATGTTCACAGTTTTGATTTGATTCTTATTTTTATTAATTTTCCCTTTTTAAGTTGTATTTTCCATATTGCATTAAACATCTTTTGAGGTATCCTCCCAGGCCATGATCTCCTTCTTCTAAGAGTTGTTTCCCCTAATCTCAGGTGAGGGCCTTGTTTGCCATCTAATTCTTTAAAGACATCCTGTGTAATCCTTAAGAAAAAAGTAACTATTCCCTAATTTTTTAAAGATTTTACTTATTTATTTGAGAGAGAGGGAGAACGCATAGGCGGGGGGAGAGACAGAGGGATAAGCAAACTCCCCGCTGATCATCGCGGAGCCTGAGGTGGGGTTTGATCCCAGGACCCTGAGATTAGGACCTGAGCCCAAATCTGACGCTTAACTGATAAACCTGGATTTTCTTATGGAGATTTAGCCTGTCAGTGGGATAGAACTTCTTACTAATACTCATAAGAGGATTGCCTTCATGTTAGTAATTAGATAGATAGATAGGTAGACATATATACTTATGTATCTGTATAAGTTCGTGTATATTACACATACACGAGCAGGACCCACCAGTCCATCTTACTGAGTGCTTGACGGAGGGAGGGAAACCCAGCTGAAACTGACATAAGCACAAACATGAATTCATTGGCTTCTGTAACTGAAACATCGAGGGCAGCCTAGCTTCAGGAATGGCTGAATTCAGGCACTCACAATACATAATTAGGAATCCATAGCTCGGCTGTTTTCCTCTGTGCTCTCAGGCAGACTCTCCTGACCCCACAAGCCCCAGCAGCCCCAGGCTTACATCCCACTGGCTGGAAACTTTGGTGAAAAGAGAGCCAAGTCGGGCGATAGGGTCTCACTGGGATGACTTGGTTCATTTTCTGAACCCTGCTCCCAGCTCCAACACCTTTTGGCTCTACAGAATGGGAGTGGAAAGGGGATAGTTTTCTGATAGAAAATTACCAGAAGAAGGGAGATGGATGCCAGGCTGCCTATCAGCAGGTATCCTCTCTTAAGATTTCACTTCCATTTCTGCTCCCTTGGGCTCTCTCAGTAGTGGACGAGCATCTCCCACTGGGGCCTGGGTTCCCAAGTGCCCAATGAATTCCTAACTCAAGACAGAAAGTGCCTTTTGAAAGTGAAACAATGAGGTTGTTTCTTAAGGAGCTTTAAAAAAAATACTTCCCCCACCATGCCCTGCTTGAATTTAATCTTTTATATTTCCATCAGAAATAATTTCTAGTGTTCTTTCATCTGCAAATAAGAGCTGATGTTGTCTTTGTCTGCATATATTATTTATCATTCAATTCATGGTGTGTCTTTGTCGATCAGCCTGTGGGTGTATGTGCCTGAATTTAAATGAGAATTTATCTGTGTGGTCAAAGAAATCGTTTAGGAAATCACCTCCCAGAAGAGGCTGTGAAGGCAGCAGCTTGGCCTTGTGCTGGGTTGTATCCGAACCCTTGGATCTCCAGGGGGCAGGGAGCCCCTCTCAGCTCTAAGATCACCCGGCAAGTGGGGGTCTAGAAGCAGTGAGGGCATTTTATGGATGAAACACAGCCTCAATTCAGCCCAGTGAAGGGTTTCTAGATTACATTATGGTGATGATGCTGAGTGGATGGTTAGCTTGCATCTCACAACTGATGAGAACTCACTGCCTCCTGCTTTATGGTTTATAATTTCCCTCAAAAGGGACAACTGCAAGGAAAAGGAGCTGAAATATAATTCACTAATTCTCTTCTACTCTTAAGTGGTTATGAGTTTTCGTAGTTTGTTGAAAAGCTTGCCTGGGAGTAGCCAGCTTCTGAAAATAATATTCTCCCCAACCCCCCATCAGAGGGTTTCTATCCCCATGGCAACAGGCAAACTCATGGATAGAAGCTGGAGTGACAAACCCCTCAGAGACCTTTTGCTCACTCTGTGGACCCTGGGTTTGGTTTTATTTGTCCCAGCTGGAAACCATCCACAGGGGCAGCAGCTAAATGCAGAGCAGCCCAGACTTTACCTCGATAAATCCCTGAGTGCAGACCTCCTCTTTGGATGCACCTTTAAAGAGATTTTTATTAAAAGGCCAGATGCTTTTTAAAAGAATCACAAGTTGGAAATTTTCCTTTAGCGTCGTTGAAATTTTTAGGCGAAACCCCACGAAGGGGTTTCGGTTTCTTTCCCCTCCTTCTTCCCGTCCCCAAATATTAATGGAGTGAATGAAATACAAGGCAGAGCTGCCGCCAAACTGTAGGGACCAGACACGCGCATGAACAGCTACAGCATGTGGCCGGGCACGCTCCCTGCCGCCCCGTGGCACACGCGGCAATTCATACCCGGCATTGTGGCCCAAGACACTGGAAGGAACGTCAAACAACAAGAATTCCCTTTCTGAATCTCATTCAAGAAAACATTTCGACATCAAACTAGTCCTTAGAGTATTGTGCATTGTGTGTGTTATTGGACAGGCTGTCCCTATAAACGCTGCCAGGACCTGTGCTGCGTGTGAATTATGACCCCAGGAATAGGATTGCCTTTCCTTAGCCCCTTTGTTTCCTTTCTTCCTCCTGCCCCTCCTGTCTTCCTTTTGCACTTTTTAGAGAATCTCTTCAGTCCCTCACTTCATGGTGACTTACGTTCATTCTTGATGGAGAACGTCCTCCCCTTAAATTTCACCACAGAGAAATGTTGCTGATTTCAGAACGACTCACTTCCAGCCGAGTGTGGGGCATGACTATGTTCCCGATGGAAGCACCCTCTTGGTGCTTGGATCACTTGTTTTCTTTTCTCCTTTAGGGGACAGACTTCACAGACAGCCTTCTCTTTGTCTCACAAACACAACTTTTCTTGGATATAAGATGGGCTGTGCCTTCTAGAGCCCCCATCAGGTGCCATAGAGCTGGGTGGTTGTGGTCAAGACTGTAGACGGAGGGACCAGGCTGGAGTTCGAGCTCTAGCCCTACCATCGACACACGGTAGTACTTTGGCAAATCACTCCTCTCTGTGCCTTCATTTGCTTCTCTTTCAAACGGGGACAACATACATCATAGGGTCATTGTGAAAATTCCAAGTTAACTTATGTCAAGTACTCAGAACAGTGGTCGGCACTGGGTAAACTACGCATTAAGTGGAGCTATTATAAGTCAGAGAGGGATAATACGGTGGCCAACATCTTTTAAATGTTTACTAGGATCCAAGGATCGTGCTAAGGGTTTCATAGGAGTTTTCATATCTAATCCACACAAAGCCCCGTGGGGTACGTACTCTTACTACTGTGGTCTTGTAGATGAAGAAACTTGTTACCTGATGTCCGTCGATGAACTAGTAGCAGAAATAAGCTACTAACCTGGTTCTGTGTGGGACTGAAGGACAGACACTTAATGACTATGCCAGGCTGTGTGTATGAGTGTGTTGTTGTTGTTGCTGTTTGGTGCTGGGAAAGGTTTGGGTGGGCAAAAGCAACCTTTCCAGAGAGTGATTTTTGTCTTAGTAGTCCTACCTCATTTGGGCTTGAAAAACTAACTCCTATTGCATAATTATTAGATCCATGCAGATCATTTTAACTAACAGAGATATAAGTGGGTCCTCCCCGTGAACGTGTTGGTGTGTACACACCTCTCAGGTTCCCGGTAGATCGCACACAGCCTGCAGGAAGCTTGGCTGATTTCAGAGAAGGATCCGAAGCCACATTAAGGAAGAGGAGTTGGTAGTGGCTTGAATGGGTCCTTCTCTTCCCTGAAAAAGCAGAAGCCATTCTAATAAAATCAGTTTGGTTGTCACCTTGGAGGACACTGAAAGTAATTGAGTCCAGAATATAAATTCTGATGACAGCAAGAAAGGGCAGGAGAAGGGGCTCTCAACGGGGGAGAGGCCGAGCCACGGGGAATACTTGAGGGTAGCAGACACCCTCTGAGGTTGTCTGGGAGCTCCTGAATGAAGAAGATGTCAGGCAAAAGAACCATTGAGGATAACTTTTGTTTTTACAACTTTGTTTAGTTTTGGCCTTGGGTAGCCCGGGAAGGTTCCGGGAGCCAACGGCCATTGTCCTCATGTGCCAAATCTCAGCTTCACACGCACCATCTATTCTTTGGGAGTGTTTGGTACTGTTGTTGTGTTAAATTTCACCCGTTAAAATAACTGCTGTACTTAATTTAAAAAAATCCTGCTGGGCACATAGGCTGTCTGGAAATTGAAGGTGCCCTTTGTTTTTTCCCTCTTTAGCATGCATATTCTGGCTAACTGATAACCAAACCCCAGCCTCCTCCAATAAACTCAGTGGATCGCTCTGTCCAGAAATGAGTATCTCTGTATTTACAGGGAGCCATCGCCTACCCCTCACCTTCTATGCCACTTGTGGCTCTGTCTTAATTCACAAAGGAAGCATTTCATTCTCTTTCTCTAATGGACAATTGCAAAGGATATTGGCTCTTGCCAAAGCATTTTCAGATGCCCGGCAATGAAGCAGGTTGGTTTTCTGGACACCAGACCTCTTCTCCAGCTCCTGGCTCCATCTTCCTTGGTGCCCTGCAGTCATGTTACCTCCATAGAAGAGGCTCTAACTGTCATGCTCCTGCATTTATCTGCTATTCCTGTGAGAATGGCATGAAGCTGAGCCTCGTTTTTCCCAGCTGTAAAATGAGTCCAACAGAAGTAACCAGTGCACAGGACTCCCGTGAGGATGAAATAATAATGTGCAGAACATCTGTCCCAGAGGAGCATCTCGTCCCAGAGGAGCACTCAGTGAACAACAGCTAGTATTCTCCCTCCAGTCTAGTTGGAGCCTGGTCTTGTGTCCTCTTAAGTGTCACAGTTATAAAAAGGTAAGTAGGGGCGCCTGGGTGGCTCAGTTGGTTAAGCGACTGCCTTCAGCTCAGGTCATGATCCTGGAGTCCCTGGATCGAGTCCCACAACGGGCTCCCTGCTCAGCAGGGAGTCTGCTTCTCCCTCTGACCCTCCCCTTTCTCATGTGCTCTCTCTCATTCTCTCTTTCTCAAATAAATAAATAAAATCTTTAAAAAAAAATGGTAAGTAGATTACAGTATCTTCTAGAGACACACGAGAGAACCTTATGATTTTCTTTAACTAACTCCTTGCAGGCTGGTGCTAATTTACTTATGCCTCTTTTCATTAGCATTACAGTAATGCCTCACACTTTCTCAAACCTAGAATTAAAATCAGGCTGCAGCTATTGCCCTCAGTTTTAGGAGGCATAAATAAACTTCTCTGAGAGACTTAGAAACTTGCCTGGTTCAAGGTTAATTAGCTCCACAGCTGCAGTGTGCATAATGGTGCACTGCTCCCACCAACTTAGAAACCTTGTGATTAATAGATCTTTCAGTGCTTGGGAGGAGGCCGCATAGCACATCTCTAAGGATGAAGGCATCTCTGCTTGTGTTGGGTGAGGGTGTGGTCCATCTGTCCACAGTGATCAAGGGTTTCAAATTCAGGACACGCTTTCTACGGGGAGTTTTCAGAATGTAGTCAGCCTTAGCTATAACAAGTACAAGGACTCACAAGGCAATAACAAGTACAGGACTGTTTTGGACAAAACAGGTAGAATCTTCCGCATCCATCCTCTTTGGATCCTAGAATCCCAGGAAGGACACTTCCAGCGGGCATTCTCTCTGCTGTTCTAAAAGTCAGGGTAGATAAAGAGATTCTTTTTGGGGGGCAGGGAGAGGATTCTTTTCGGAACTGCCTTTTAGGACAAAGCACCTTGTAAAGTTGTCAGTGTGGGCTATCTCCAGTTCCTTCTTCCCATTCTTTTCCTGGACCTCTCACATCAGATTTGGTCCCTGCCTCTACATCAGACTGTTCTTGTTTGAGAGCAACGGTGACCTCCACGTGGCCAAGCCCAATGCTCTAAGATCTCGTTTTACTGGACCCATCAGTGCACTTGACATGGTCAACCATTCTCTGCTGTTTCAGAACCATTCTTTGCCTGCCTCTCAGAAGCCTCCTGATTGTCCTCCCCTTGCCCCTGACACAGTGAGAAGCCTGAGCAGCAGCCAGAGATCCTTCCAATGGCTCCCTTTCTGCACTGAAAGCAGAAGCCAACATTCCTGTGACCCCCCAGGCCCCTGTCACCTCCCTCCCATGCTCCTCAGCTCCTCTCACGCCACTCCAGCCACTCCGACTTCTTCCTGTTCTGTAACACTCCTGCCTTGGGCCTTTGCACGTGCTGTTCCTTCTGCCTGGAATGCTCTTCTCCCAGATAGCTCACTCGCTCACCTCTGCCAACTCTTTCAAATGAGGCCATTCAGTGAGGCCTCCCTCCCTGCTCATCCTGTGTAAAATTGTAAATCCTCCACCCCAGTGTAAATCCTGCACCCCACACATCCCTGCTTTCATTTCCTCTTTAACATTTATAACTATCTGACGTACTATCTATTTTACTTGTTTATTGTGTCAATTGTCTTTTTCCCCTCACCAGAATAGTTCTATGAAGA
Source organism: Phoca vitulina (assembly GCF_004348235.1). NCBI lineage: Eukaryota > Metazoa > Chordata > Mammalia > Carnivora > Phocidae > Phoca > Phoca vitulina. Next base: position 48,839,875 of record NW_022589712.1, on the reverse strand, counting down.
AATGGATTTTTTTTTTCAGTTTTATCCTTTGCGATATCCCCGTGCCTAAAACAGCACCTAACCCATAGTAAGTGCTCAATAAATACTTGTCAAATGACTGATTGAAGGAATTTCCTGGTGGTCATTTTGGCCAGGAGAATAGATAGATTCTCAGTCCTTTCCCAAAGAATCTGTGCAACCCACACAGGCTTTAATGGAGGTCCTCCAATGACCTACAGCTCAGAGGACTTTTGGTAAGCAAAGGATCCTTTGTTTAAAGTGAAAAGAGAATGATAATTCCTGACTTTTCTTTGGCCTCAGCCACTCCCCCATTTGCTGTTTCTGTCCTTCATTCACAGGTGTTTTATTTCTCTTAAAGTTCTCCTACTCTTCTGAGTTTCCAGGGTTGCATAAATTATGAGAAAGCTAGAAATATTCAGCAGAAACGGATAAAAAATCTAGGATCACTTTGCTTTTTAATGGTTCAGTATTAGAAACAATAAAATGCTATAAAACATTCTTCCCAGCAAGGTCACATCTGGCCACATGAGATCCTTAGCTCTGCACCTTGCATGGGGAGGGTGCTCAGTTAAGTCTCTAGTGAATGCAAGTAATTGCAAAGCACTCCAGCCTCCATCACTCTCTCAGCGAACTCTCCAGTCCTGTTATGTATCCATGCTCTACACAGAAGCTAAGGTATGAAATGTCACAACCCAGCAACGAGTTGTAAATTAGGACTCACTATGCCAGAATTTATGACATTTGGTCCTGTCACTGCTGCGTGGAAAAGGGGAGAGTCTTGACCATTAGAAGAACCTCGTTGGTCTTCTGTGCCAGGTATCATCTCCAAGCACCCTCCAAATATCAACTAATTTAATCCTCATAACAACTCCACGAGATAGAGACCATGACTAACCTCATTTAAAAAAAATGGAACTGAGGCACAGCGATTGATTTGCAAAGGCCACCGTATTAAGTTTCCCAGGGCTGCTGTAACAAAGTACTAGAAACTGGGTGGCTCACATAACAAAAACGTGTTGTCTCATAGTTCTGGAGGCCAGAAGTCTGAGCTCAAGGTGTTCACTCTCAAGACACTACCGAAGCATCTGTTCCAGAACTCTCTCCCAGCTTCTGGCGGTTCCTTGGCTTGCGGCAATGGAATGCCATTCTTCACAGGGAAGTCTCCCTGTGTGTGTGCATCTGTGTCCAAATTTCCCCTTTTTATAAGGACACCAGTCATCCTGGAGAATGAGCCCACCCTATGCTAGTGGGACCTTATTGTAACTTAACTAATTGCATCTGCTAACAGCCCTGTTTCCAAATAAGGTCCCATTCTGAAGTATGAGGGAGTTAGGACTTCAACACAGGATCTTGGAAGGGCATCATAATGCTTATGCACCAGTTAGTAAGTGGCAGAGCTGGGACTTGAACCCCGTTCTGTGCTGTTGACACCACAGTGGGCTATGCCCTATGCATGGACGGAGTAGAGTACACATGCTGGCGGTGGTACAGGGTGGCCCACTAAATACTTGACTCTCATACTTACCTTATTGCCATCACATGGTGTTCAGGGTAGCTGCTCTCATTTTCTGCCTTCATGGAATAAGATAGAACTGGGCCAGACGTTTCATAATTTTAAAGGATTTTATGTGCTATTGACTGTTTTATTACATTTCTGACAGTTTTGCTGGTTCTCCTCTGGGATTTTAGAATGTGACAATGGGATGGCGTTGAGTAAGGGACGGAGGTGGGTGGGCGTCATTCCCCTTACCCTGGGACTAGCCCGAAAGCTAATGGTTTATTTTTGCATTAATTAATCAGTAAATAATTACTGAGCTCTCTGATTTTGCTGGGCCATGTGCTAGGCACAGGAATAGCCTGTGACTGTGGCAGACACAAGGTCTGCCCTCTCCGAGCTCACAGTCTCGTAGCAGGTGGGCAGCTATGACGGGCGCTGTGCGGAGGGGTTGCTGCAGGCCACGGAGGTCCAAGATCGGAAGTCATGCAGAGAAGGCAGTGGTGAAGAGGCGACTTTTATATTGATGAACACCAAATACAAGTACGAGAGGTTCTGAATATATTTTCATACATAAAATGAAAAACAATACTGTGGATACACACGTCTAGGATTTAGATTGCTTTCCTATTACCCAGCGATGAGGAGAACCGAGAGTGTGTGGAGTGATTCGGAAAAATGCAAATGGCTGCTTTTCTGTGCCCCTTCATTGTGATTTTTTACGTCATGCCTTTCATTCCCCCACCCCTACCCAACCTACATGATAGCTGGTGTCAAGATCAAGCTGGAAAACAAGCCACTGGACAGTTAATAGTTACACAGGTAGTGTCTAGAGTCTCATTTCTGCTCAAGGTAGGATCCATTTTTATCTCAGTCCCCAAACACGGGAAATGGCTCTTTCTGACACACTCTTCCCTTCCTCCATTTTACTAAAGGGAGCAGTGGCGCAGAGCACTGGTCGGCGTGCCCAGAGGACACACCTAGGACAGCTCTCAGGGCAGTGCGTGTGTGTGTGTGTGTGTGTGTGTGTATGTGAAGCCAGTCCCCAAGGGACAGGGGAAGACTCTGGGATGGAAGAAGCAGCAACTCCGCCTGACAAGATGCCAAAACAGGCACCAGTCCTCAGAGGAGGCGTAGTCTGGACAGGGTGACACTAGGAGAAGAGAAATCCGAACATGCCACAACGCAAATCAACACACTGGTTTTCACTAGTTCTTGACTGAAAAAGAGGTGGATTGGGTCTCAGGTCCCAAGGCACGCCATCATCTGAATTTGCATGGTTAGAGATTTCTAAGTGAGCCGCGTGGCGACACGCATCTGGTTCCCATTCCAGTATATTGATCAGTCTTTTCCCAGCAAATGCTTTTGGTATGTTCCTGAAGTCCTTGATTAAAGAACCCTCTCGGGGATCACTTTTGAGGGTTGTCTGGATGGAGTGGACCCTACCTAATAATTCAAATCTATTTGGTGGCCAGAGCAGGAAAACTCAGAAAGCCCCACATTCCCTCCAGAATGGAGCTTAAACAAGGCTTATTTCAGTCTGAGTCTATTAAACCTCATACCCTGATTGCACAGCAGGGACTGTGTCTTGATTTTTACCTCCCATCATGCCAAGTATTGTGTATGGTAGGCATTGAATAAATATAAATATATAAGAGATATATGTTGAATTCAACCACATGTTCTGACATTATCGGTAAAACCTGCACATTTTGGGCAGGGGTTTTCAGTCACCCTCCCTGTTCCATCTAGCTTTCACTGGGCTACCGAGACCTACGGATCTTTGAACCTCTAACCACATCCTGTTGTGCATACGTACTTGCAACTAACATGCTTGTAAAGCAGCTGACTCTACCAAAGTCTCAAGTGATAAAAGATTACCCCCAATGATGTTGGATGATTGCCTCCAGAGTAGCGGGAGGACTGCTGTTACTGTTGGTTCATCGGGAGTGAGCTGAGATGGTCCCTGCTGAATGTGGAAGAGGCAGATTCCAAAAGTGCCTCTTATGGAAAAATCTCTACCTTCCAACAGGTCTTTAAATGGTTCACTCACCTTGAGAGGCAAGATATTTGATACACAGAGTACATAACCCCAGTTAAAGGACATAGCCATTGGTCAAGGTGTGGATTTTAATTCTTCATGAGGGGGTCAGAGGACAGCCACCCTCCTCGTGGGAGGTTTTAGCATTGTGAGTCCAGGTTGTGAACTGCAGGGTGGTAGGGTGATTATTGTCCTCCAAAAGGCAAAGTCGGAAGAGCCTGGCTTTGGTCTGCCTTTGCTGCTCCCTCCCTCCTCTGTTCCGTTCCACCCAGCCCTCAGAACTCACTTTAACAAGGAGCGCCTGGGTGGCTCAGTCGTTAAGCGTCTGCCTTCGGCTCGGGTCATGGTCCCAGGGTCCTGGGGTCAAGTTGTCTCTCTCTGTCAAATAAATAAATAAAATCTTTAAAAAAAAAAACCAAAAAAACACCTCACTTTAACAAAGCGTGGGCTTGTGAGGTCAATGACTCCAAGATGTCTACCCAGGTACTCAAGTCAATAAAACTTGGACAGAGTAATGGGTTTGGAATTTGAACTCAGCATATCTATCTAAAAGTCTCTACTGGAAACTCCTTCCTTTATATTGGCCAAAGGAAGTACAACCCAACAGCTGAGTGTGCTCCAGAGAAGCTACACGCTTAGCCAGCGTTAAATGGTGGTTCAGTCCGGTGGCACGAAGAACACACAGAAGCATAGGACCTTCGTGGAAAGGCCCAGCTTGAGGCTCACATTGTGAGAAAAAGAAGGACTACTGAAGAAATGCCTTGCTCTTTAACTGCTCTGACTCCTCACGTCCCTCACGGATGACCCTCTGCTGGTACTCATGGCCGACTTCTTGTTCATGAAGATGATGACCTTGGCCCGATAGGTTTTCTCTTGTTATATGTTCAAATTATTAAAGGTTGGGCCAGTACACAAGTGGCAGTTGCCTTAGGACGTGTCTGAGGGTCGGATACAAGTGGGGCCATGGTTTGTGTACAGAGAGAGGGCAGGCGGAGGGATAGGGGAGGACTATAAGATGCCCACAGTTGCTCCATCCCAGAAGCATTCCAATGGGATCTCTGCTGAAGGCTGTTTGGAAGCATCCTCTGTGAACTGGCACACTCTTCATCTGGAAGACTTCCCTGCTTAAGATTCAGAAACCATCCCATTTACTCCTCACTATGCAGATTGCTACATCTTCTGTGTCTTTGACACTGTCAAGATACACAAGATACCCTTGGGCGCCTGGGTGGCTCAGTCGTTAAGCGTCTGCCTTCGGCTCAGGTCATGACCTCAGGGTCCTGGGATCGAGTCCTGCATCAGGCTCCCTGCTCAGTGGGAAGCCTGCTTCTCCCACTGCTGTGCTCTCTCTCTCTGTCGAATAAACAAATAAAATCTTTAAAAAAAAGACACACAAGATACCCTAGAAAGGGTTTTAGGGTTAAGAAGGCACAGGAAGCAGAGCACGTAAGGCTCAGCGGTCAGTACCGACCATTGAGTGCAGAGTGCCTGTGCAGGGGTGCCCACGTGCATGTGAGTGAACCTGGTTCCCCATCTTTCCATTCTCTGTCCTTGGGAAGACCTGGGGCCCTGCTTAGGCAGGAGGAGAATCTGGCCATAGACTTCTTTCCTCTCTCACTCATCATTTCTCCACTATTCTGCTGTTAGTAGGGTTCGCCCATTCCATGCCAAGTACTGTTGTTTCTCAGCTTCTCTTCCTCTGTTTCCAAGTCATCCAAATCAGTTCAGGGAGTCAAAAGTCACTGTCTTCAGGAAAAGAGTAGACCTCTACCCTTCCCTAATCTCAGAATAATTCTATGAGGATGTCAGTATGCTCATTTAAAATCATTTCTGCATGCATGCATTCCATGGATTTGGGCACCTACCTAGCCACGAGACTTTAATGAAATCTTTTTACTTAAACTCCTCTGTCTTTAGGCCTTTTGTGATGTGGCCCTGCCCTGCCTTTCTGCTCCTACTTCCCACTCAGGTATATAGTCTTTCACCGCGTACACACAAGGGTATTATCAAAAGCATGCTGCCGGAAAGCAGCAAGCCTGTTCTCCATGATGCTGTTGATCCTCACCACAGTGCACCTCACCTTGCTTGGCGAGCGTGCAGCACATCCTCAATAAGAATGTGGCTTCACAGATTGATTGGTCTGTGAAGCCACAATTTTTGAGCACCCACGAGATCATCAGGAGGGAGTATCTGGAGCTGCCTAGAGCAACAGAAAAGGGAAATGTTGAGAAACAGGAATCTAGGGCAGTTTCTGCTTTGAATTTGGGCCTGAAGCTAATTTTTTTTTCCCCTAATTTAAAAGGCTGCCAGAAATCTGGAACCACTTTGCTGGCTGGAAGTTGTTGGTGAAAGCACAGAAAAGAGTGTTTCCTTTTTCTTGAGGCCAGTTTGTAACACCCTGGAAATGGCCCTTGGATCCCAAGTCACTGCTCTCTGTGCTCTGATGTCTTCACTGGGGCCACGTCCTCTTTGTTGGGCTGTCTTCTCCCCCAGAGTGAAATTAACCTCAACCTCATTACCTTCCTTCAAGTCTTGCCTGCTATCCTGCCACCCCATCCCCCGGTATTTGTTGTTAATCCTCTCCTTTATTCTGGCTCCTGGAATTCATTACCCTCCTTTCCCCCTTCCCCAGAGATGACCTGAATGCTTACCAGCATCAAAATTATCTTCCTCCAAAGTGCTTATTAAATGACTCTTTACATGCAGTGTTGGGCTGGGCAAAGCACCAAGTCAGTTCAGGGAGCAAGGTCCATGCTCCTTGGGGTGTTGCCCTTCTGTAAACGCCAACATGGATAGAATGCTCAAGACTTTTGGTCAGGGGAGCCTGGCTGGCTCAGTCAGGGGAGCGTGTGACTCTTGATCTTGGGGTTGTGAGTTCGAGTCCCACGTTGGGTGTAGAGATTACTTAAAAATAAAATCTTAAAAAAAAAAAAGACTTTTGGTCAGTTATTACTTCCTTTTCCCTTTACTCTTTCTTGTGCATTATTTCCTTTTTTTTTTTTTTTTTTTTGGTCTGTAAAACGGGAATAGGATCATTTGTCTGTTAGAGCTATTTAGAGGAACAAATGAAGTAATTTACCTGAAAGAGCTTTGACAACTATAGAGTCCCATGTACGTGTTTGTTATTATTTCCAGTATCTTGCATAATGCCTGGCACCTTGGCACTTGGTCATTTTTTTGTTGAAAGAATCAGTGAATGAATGAGTGGAATTAAAAACATAATCTCTGCACTCTGGTCAGGATCAGGTGGGGAAGAGGTTGCACACACATGAAATACCATGAGAACAGTATGTAATGATACCTCACCGACTGAGATGCCTTTTTGGGGGTAGCAGCAATTATCTGGAACATAGTTGAAACCAGTGTCCCCAACTCAGCCAGAATCAATGTCCTTAAACAGATACACCAAAGTGCATGCATTTTATTCATTGAGGAGGTCTTCAAAAATAATCTACTTACTCTTACGGTTTTGTTCCTTCTTCTAACAAAAATGTTTCTCCGGGCTCCTAAACTCCCGGCAACATTTTGGAGCAACTGGAACGTGGAAACCTCTTGCTAAAGGGACTTTATTGTGGGTCCCAGAGATATCACGTAGTACAGCCTAGTGTCATAATCGATGTTTTTAAAGATGACCCTTTGTGATCAAGTAAAATCTACAGCAGACTTAGTATCTTCTGCAATCATTTAAGTTAAATAGTACATTTTGGAAATGTTACAAAAGAAAGGAAATTTCCATACTTACAGTGTTCACTCCAGTGGTCAGAAAGGGGCAGGGTAAGTGGGGCATGACCGAGTCAGGGCTGCGGAAAGACACTGTCTAGGTTGAGTGCATAAGTGCTGAGAAGCAGAGGCTTCAAAGCAGAGGCAAATCACGGAGGTTGTCTCTTCTCAGAGGAGAGGATGGAGCAAGAACAGTTGTTTTAGCAGGTGACTTACTCTGTGCTCTGCCATGTTCTGACTTCGTCTGTATTAACACATGAAATGCTTGCGACAACTCTCTGAGGCAGCCTTGCTATTGCCACCCTTTTACAGATGATGGGACTGAGACCCAGAGAAGTTAACCTGCCCAAAGTCACACGGCGGTGGAGGTGAGTCTGGCTCCAGACTCTAGGCCACTTGTCACTGTGCTAATTGCTTCCCTGCGCTTTAAGAGAGGAGAATACAACTCATTGATAAGGGAGAACAATAGCAGCAATGCACTGCGTGGGAATAATGAAGGAAAAAGAATTATTGAAGTGGTACTTTAACAACCGAGAGATCACAAAAGAGCTGCTGTGAAAAAAATCTGTGAAAAAAATTGTGGTTTGGGGAATTGTCTGAATGATGTACCTGGAGAGACCATTATTCAAAAATAGGGCACATCCTATATATCAGGGAAGACTATGATTTCATAAAGCTCTTGTTTCGTGTGTGTGCGTGTGTCTGTGGTCGTGTGTGTGTGTTGGGATGTGATGTAAAATATATATACATATATTTATATGTATATATATATGTATATATTTTATTTTTATTTTTATTTTTTTGCTGAGAGTCACAGTCAAGAAAGTTTGAAAGCCCTTGCCATATAAAGTTTGGCTGGGGCGGCCAGCAATTAGGTCCAGATTTGCAGTCTTGCCGCCCTGTAGACTCTGTGACCTAACAGCTTCATCCTCATTGCCTGCTCCTATCTCCAAAGGGAGGGACCATATGGGACTGACTTGCTTGGGTTCACCAGGGGCTCTGATGGCAGGCTGTTTCCTTAGGTCCAGGGTGAAGTGTGTTGAAAGCCCCTCAGGTGATAAACAAACATGGATTAAGCACCCATTGTGTGAAGACCCCTGTGCTAGGCTTCTTGGGCTCTGGCATTTTTGGTTTAACAAAGGTACGTCTGATATAAATGTTAAAATGGCAGAGAGAAAATTTTGTTTTGAAATGGGAGAAAGAAAACAAAGTCCTTTCTCTGTGTGTCTCTGTGGCTTGACAAGCTTCAGTTTAAGGGTTGGCTTTAACTCTGTTTTCATTTCCAGTGGGTATGCTTTGAGTTGGCACACAAATTCAATGTGTGAATGGTGTAGGAGTTGAGAAAGTTGCACTGCTATTTCTCTTCTTAAAATTAACAGTGGAATCCTTATGGGAGCAGTGTAGGCTCTGGAATGGGCCACACATGGCTCTCTAACTGCATAATTAGGGAGTTCTCCAGAATAAAATAGTCCTCGTTCTTGCCAGAATTGATACCCCTCCTCCGAGGCCTCCTTTGAAAGGCAACTGACTGACAGTTGCTCTTCAGGCTTGTCCAAGGCCTAGAATGTCACTGTCAGTGTCATATCCACACCCTGGTCATTAGAGTTTCTTGGGTAAGCTTTATGGATGTGTCTGCCCACTCTCAAGTCCTGCTGACTTCAGCTTCCTGCCTGTTCTGGAATCACTGTGAATAACTCACTGATCTACAGTACGCGCACACGCACTCCCAGGCGAGGCCAGTCCCCAGGAGCTCATGGCTACCTTCAAAGGGAAAAGCTTTCTACACAAACATAGTCATCGCGGAAGCTTGCTAAAAAAGCACACTCTCAGGCCCCACTCGTGCCCCACTGGGTCAGAGTCTGCATTTAACAAGATGCCCCAGGTGATTCGCGGGCACATTAACAAAAGAGAAGCACCACAGTAGACTCTTGAGAGCAGCTCAGAAGGCAGTCCTGATTTCTCTATTGAGTCTCAACCCACCAATCAACTAACCAACTAGTCAACACCTACATTGCTATGGAACACCCACCATGTTTACCATGATAACCAATGTATGTGATTAGTGGTGCAGAAATCAGAGTAATAACAAAGTGCTGTCCTTCAGTTTCCCAACGAAATATTCCTCATCATGGTCATAGGGTAAGGACAACAACTTAGCCCTAAAAAGTAGTAATGTGGGAGGCATCCAACAATTCTGTGGTCCCTGCAAATACACAAGTTGGAACACAGCTTAGGCTCCTGCAGTTACTATTGTGATGACTTCATTCTGGGTGGTCAGTGCTGACAGTAGAGAAAAAAAATCTGGTTTTGGTGTTTGACAAAGAAGCAATTGTCAGGGCAGCTGAGCAGGCATGAAGGTAGGCACTGTGTCCTGTTGCAGCTTAAAACCGCTTCAAGAAATCCATCATCTAGAAGTTTGTAGTTCTACAATGGTCGGATGTAAGGGTGATCTGGCTGCAACATACGTCACCCCCACTGATAGCCAGAGCTGAGCCGGCTCATCTGGCTGGTTAGGTGAGTGTCTCTTTCCTCTCTCACTACTCCACGTACATGTGTCCCTCCTGAAGCTGTAAGCTCTCTCATTGAAGAGGACGAGCTTCCCTCATAGAAGAGGACCGTTCTTTAGTCAAGGGTATAACAAATAGCTGTGCTCCCCTTCTGGAACCCTCAAACAAGCTCACAAGGCCCATTTGTAGGAGAATGTAGGGTAGTCAAGCTTCCAAGACTCCAGACACATCCCAATGTTAGGTGCTGCCGGTGAGTCTGCTTTTCGTAAAAAAAAAAAATTAAAAAAAATAAAATGTTTATCATGGTCATTTCTCAGGGATATACCTATTACACATTTAGAGCCTTCTTTTCAAGTTCTTGAAGCCATGCCTGGCCCTTCACTTTCTGCAATATCCGGCTTGCCTGCAAGGTTATTAATTCTTCATTATTTTTTAAAATCAAAAAAAATTCTTTAGACATTCTTTTCCATTCACTTCTTCCCCCCTCACACCCACCCCATCCTGTGCCATCATTGTAGTCCAAGCTATTTTAGGCCAAGCTTCTGTTTGTAACAGTTTTTAGATGACTTTCTTGCTTCCAAAGTATTTCCCCAAGTATATCTTGAAAATTTCTTTAGCTGCACAGAGTTTCCTAAGATGATGTTTATCAGGTCACCTCTCTGCTCCATAACCACATTGATATTCCATCTAAACTCTCCTTGGTCTTCAAAGCTTCTGTGACTTGGCCTCATGTCACCTGGCCAAACTTATCATTTATGCTCAAAAATGAATTACAACTTCCTTCCCACTAGCATTTTCTCAAAAAAAGAAAAGTCACTTTATATTGAAGTCTTCACAAAGTTTGTAAAGAGCACCTGCAATGTGGGTGTTTTCTCAACTACTTTATTTGGAACTAAAATCACTACCTGGAGGACACATATTAGACTAACATCAGAGCTAGTTTGGGATGTTTATTGAGGTTACCTGTTAGAATCATAAAGAAAAATGCAAGCAAAAAAACAATTTAGCATGGTTCAGTAATTACTTCTGAGAGTATGACCTCACTTTTAAGATTTTTAAAGCGATTGTTTTTTAAAGATTATTTAGAAAAATACAGTATACAGTAAGAAGTTACTTTGTGATGATCACAAGCTTGCAACTATAGAAAGAAGGTTAAAAACAACAACAACTGACCTAAAGAGATGGAACTGGTAAATTACAGCTTGGATAAGACGTTTAATGACAACTTTGCATGTGGTTTATGTCAAACGGTATGTCTGGAAACTTCCATGACTATAAAGATGACGTGCTCTGTAAATTGTGATGCACAACTTGAAATAGAACTGTTAAGTGATGACAATGATGCATATGAAGATACGTAAGAAGTGTTTCAAAATCTGAGTTATAAAAAGTGAGAATGGAGACAAGCATTTGTACACTGTGTGAGACAAGATTCTAGAACAGCACACACATTAGACACAGAGATGTGTTGCCCAGGTTGCCTTTAGGGAGTGAGTTGCATCCAAGCTCTCAGCGCCATTGGGCCTTTCCATGAAGACTGCTCCCCACCCAAGGGTTCACTCTCAGGGCAGCCCACAGCCTGGGATTGAGCAAGGTGGAAAGGCAAAGACCCGGACAGTTGGCTTTACCTGGGGTAACTGATAGGCAACATCTCCTCCACCCCTCAGCTCCCTGCAGGTTTTGGCATCTTTGTCAAGCCTATCTCACAATCTAATGCCTTCCTGCCCAATCCTGCTCCCTCCCCGTTCCTTCCATGGGTGTTAATCTCTAATAAACATTTTGCACCCCAAGCTCCCTCTCAGCATCTGCTTCCAGAGAACTCATCCTGTGACAGTAAGGGTATGACGTTAATAAATATTGCGCTAGGTATACAATGGAATATTATGCAGCCATCAAAAAATGAAATCTTGCCATTTGCAATGACATGGATGGAACTAGAGGGTATTATGCTAAGTGAAATAAGTCAATCAGAGAAAGACAATTATCATATGATCTCACTGATACGAGGAATTTGAGAAACAAGACAGAGGATCATAGGGGAGGGGAAAAATGAAATAAGATGAAACTGAAGAGGGAGACAAACCATAAGACACTCTTAATCTCAGGAAACAAACTGAGGGTTGCTGGAGTGGAGGGGGGTGGGAGGGATGGGGTTGCTGGGTGATGGACATTGGGGAGGGTATGTGCTAGGTGAGTGTGTGAATTGTGTAAGACTGATGAATCACAGATCTGTACCCCTGAAACAAATAATACATTATATGTTAATTAAAAAGAAGTTCTCCTAAATATTGTGCTAAGATGTTGATTAGTTTGTCTGTATGCTTACAAGTTTATACATTCAGGATGGTGATTAATTTTTAAAAAAATCATCTCACTGGGAAGATGGGGTATCACCTTATGAGCAAGCTCTTTGATTTGCATAGACTCAGTATTGCCATCACTACTGTATCCAGGTCAGTCCACTCCCTATCCTCATATCCCATGCCTTGCCCCCTATAGCCCATCTCACCCCACTCATCCCTGCTCTGAGGTTCTGCCTCATGCTGTTTCCTCCGCTGCAAATGCTCTTCCTTTCACTCTCTTGCACATCCAAATCCTACTCATTCTTTAAGGTCTTAAAGAAAGGGATTACATCCTCCATGAAGATCTCCTTGCCTTAAGTAGCCCTCTCTTACTATTCCTTTATTTTTAAATTAAATTAGATTCTCTTGTGTGTTAACAATATGACCAGTTAAGCCCAGCTATTCTCTAATTATTCCTGTGAATTAGACTCCAAATTTATACGTCCCAGGACCTGATATTGCACAGCACATACGGTAGTTACCTTTTCAAACGGCATCTATTAGCATCCCTGTGGGATTGGTGTCGTGTAGAAACACACTCTGGGAGCCACATGCCGGCAGATGGCAGAGTTAGTGTCAGACCTGAGAGCACAGTTAGGCTTGATGTCAGAGTGATGGACTCTCCTGGGAGACGAGCTGATGACTGCTGTTCCCAAATCCAAGGTGGGGAACATGGCCCCCAGGAAGGTGGAGTAGAGTGTCGTTGCAAACATAGGAGGCCAGGAGAAGGAGCAGGGAGAGGGAGAGCGGGCTGTTAATCTCAATGACTCATGGGTAAAGGTTTGCTTTGGGCAGCCAGTCTCAACTCCGGCTGCATGTTGGAATCACCTGAGGAAGCTTTAAAAATCCTGACACCTAGATCTCACCATGTAGATGCTGATGTTATTGGTCAGAGGTGGGTCCTATGATATTTAAAAGTTCTCCCAGTGATTCTAATTGCAGCCAAAGTTGAGATTTCTCCAAAGCCACGGCTTTAGGGAAATGGGAATGAGAATGTTTAAAACACTTTTTTCTTCTATGCTCCAGGTTTCCTTTATTGAGTGTATCTGTTGTACCTGAAATCGCTCTGGGAAACTGTCATCCACCGCTATATAAACAGCTGTGTTGCTCACCTTGGATCCTGAGCCTCCTACTCCCAGGGGGGTCTGAGGACCACCAGCACGGACGCCACCCTAGAGCTGGTAAGAAAAGCTCCATCCAGATCCCGAGCCATGATCCCCACACTATTTGTATTTGTTTGAGAAGCACTAGGCTAGAGACAGTTCCCCGTGAAAAGCAGCTCCACTCAGCTTCACACATGTGATCCAAACCAACCAACCAACGAAACAAGCCAACAAACTCTGTGATCCAGACTGTCAGCCCGTGTGGCTGTGTCTAGAGTTATCTTCAGGTCAAAGCACATCTCACCTGGTCAGCAGTCACCCTGGCCTCCTATACCTCACGTCCACTATCCTGGTGGATGGCTGCTATCTCTTGAAGGAAAGTCTAGGGTCCCCAGACTGAATCTTTCAAAGACCAGTTGGTCAATGTTTTAAGTTAGGCAGTCTGGAATTCGTGAAAATCTGTCTAGCTATGTTCCCCTGATGTGGTCAAAGCAAAAGGAAACAGAAATGTAATTTTACTTATATAGATAACAAATGGTGTCAGAAATGGTTCTTTTCCTCCTTTGTTTTGGATGAACTAAAGAATGGGGGGAAATCAGAAATGTAGTCCCTAGGAGATTAGCCAAATCATCCAAATGGATGTGAGCCGGCTACAGAGTCTATTATTCCAGGTGTTGCTGGAGAGCTAAGCTGGATGAAGGAAGAGACAGGAGTGAAAGAGAACCCTCAAATGCCAGAGATGGGTTCTTCCTTGCACAGGCTGTGTTCGCATATGCACGGCCATACATGATCGCAACTTGCCCCATCACTGAGTGCCTTACTGCTTAAGTCCAAGCCTCCCGCTGGGTGAGCTTGTAACCTTAACAGAAGGACTTAATTGTAAATTTTCCTCACGATGAAAAACAAACAGATCAAAACAGCCTCATATTTTTGCTATGAGTAGATGTTCTGGATCATCAGCCTTGTTCTTTCTTTCTCCATTACCAAGCTCACGGAAGGTCTGTCATTCCAAGGCAAACACAAATAGCTGACTCTTCATTTTCCTCTGGTATACTGCTTGTGCGCGAGCTCATTAGCTCCCTTATTCATTTGTTCAACAAACATTTATTGTCTACTTTTCTCTAGGAACCGTGCTGGGGAGTGGGGCTCCATGCCCCTGTCTGCCTAAAGGTCAGAGAAGAACACATTGTGGATAAACTGTCAAACTAATTTTTTTTCTGGAAGAAAATTATATGAGAAGGTGAAACTATAGTGTGTCACTAATAGAGAATACTAATTTATTAACATAAATGATAAGAATGTTGTTAGAGATGTTCTGGCACATCCACTTTAAATAGAAGATGAAAATTAGGTATTTATATAAATTCAGTCATTCTGAAGACAACTTATTTTCCTCTCTTCAGAATAAAACACCAGCCCCAAATCTGATACTGGTAACTTTGAAAGCAGTATGGCATGCCTGGTACCTGCACGGTCCTTCTGCCTTCTTCCATCGCAGTCTGTGCTATGGTATAATAATCAGGCCAAAGGTGGCTGAGTGGCAGTCTGAGCACCATAGGATTGTGTGAGAATCACTAGAAATGTGACCACCTTGGGGACTGGAATAGTAATGTTAATGGTGACACAGCAAAGACCCAACGAGCAGGCTGTGTTCATTTTTGCTCACTTAATTACTCAAGAGGGTGAAAAGGAAAGGCCCCCCTCCTGGCTAGTTTACGCAGAGAAGGAACTCATTGGCAACATGTTGGGTAGCTCACAGAAGCCACAGGAAGGCTGCAGAGCTAGGCACGGAAAATGGGAGTCTGGGCAGGGGGAGCCTGTCTGTGAGGGTCATATGGCAGGAGCAATCTGGTCAGCACATTGCCATTGGTGCTGCCCCCTCCACAGCATGGCTCTGGACATCTATACCACCATCACCATGACAACCACAAGTCATGTCTATGTTCTTTCCAAAGTCCCCATTGGGAGCATTCAATTAGCCCAGCCCAGGTTTCACATCCACATGGTAGCTGCCAGTGGATGAAGAAAAACATTGTGTGGCAACTTCTGGCTCCGTAGTAAGAGGTGGGGCCCTGTCTCCCACCAAGATGCATATTCTGGAAGGTTTATTCCCAAATAAGAAGGGTATATGGGTTCTGGGCAACCAAAAATGTAGCCTGTGTCCATTAAGTGTAGTGTCCATCCGAGTTCTCCCATCCCATGCCCCTCCCCTGTGGTCAGAGTCTACGGAAGGTTAGGTACCCCGGCTTTCTGCAGAGGGAAGAAAACAAGTTGGAATTCCAAAAAATGGCAGACGAGTGACATCTCTGCTGGATACAGTTACCAGAAACCCAACCCAAATCAGATGAAGCCAAATAGAAACATTTTAAGACAAGGGCTGACAATTGCTAAGATTTTGGCGAATGCCACAGATCTAGCAACTTGAAGCTGGCGGGATTCTGCCACTAATATTATTATAATTAATAGTAATATTTGTGAAGTACTTATCATGGGCTCGCAGTTACTTTTTCATAATGACTCTATGAGATCTGAACGAAAACCACTCGCATTTTACAGAGAAGGAAGCCTGGAGAAGTTAGGGCATATGGCCAATGTCACAGTCCTAAGTGTGAGAACAGGTGCGGACCCAGAACCTGAGTGTGTGATCCTCACCACACTGCATTCTCCTGCCTTGGTGCCGACTGCAGGCTTCTGCCCTTCATTCTGCAGACCCCAAGTTTCACACCTGCTCCCCATCAGCCCTGGGAGAGATCACACCTTCTTATGTCCCATGTCCAGTCTCTCAAGAAAACGACTGTGAGTGGCCTGGCTTAGTGTCGCCCTGAGGGCCTCTGCCATAACCAAGTAAGTGGGATGGGTGAGGGTGTGGGGCTTCAGGGGTAAGCCAACTGCCCCCAGAAAATCGGGGTTGCTGGTAGCCAAACAATTGTTAACTACAAATTTCAATGTTGCCTTTTGCGTGACTTTTCATTTTGCCTTAGTCTCTAGCAATTTAGACATAAATTTAATTTAAAAGGCAATGACTAATTCCTTCCATGTGTCTGGGAACATCTGTGTCTCTGCTCGCTTTTACAGAACTACTTTCTTCTTTTACTGTTTTCATTAGAAAATCTCAATTTTCTTATTTCATGCTGTGTTTGATTTTTTGGTAAGTTATCTTAGAACCTTTATGGAAGTGGGTGAGGAATAAATCATAGCTCGTTGTGCTGTCCAACATGGTAGCCTCTAGCCACACCTATTTAAATTTAAGATAAACTAATTAAAATTAAATAAAATATTAAATTCCATTTCTCCATTGCAGTAGCCATATTTTAAATGCCTAATAGCAAGCACAATATAGCTCTATAGTATGGAATATTTCCATCATTGCAGAACGTTCTACTGGACAGTGTTGCTGCAGAGGGTTCCAACAATGGCATGGATGGGCTTTTGAAATATCAAGCTCCCAAATGAAAGTGGCTTGCTAACCTGGGGTGACCCTCCAGTTCCCAAGAGCTGTGAGTTCCAGTTCTCTTTCCCGCTGCTATGCTTCCTGTTGATTAATTCCTGATTTGCTTCCATATTCATTTTCTCAAAGCCAACATTTGCGTCACATAAACTTGAGTTATTTCTTTTCTATAGGAGAAAAGGTGTGCAACTGTGATAGAAAGTTCTTGGGCTGGAGGGACATTTGTTGCTGGTACTGAAAATTTAATGCACTTGCTTAATTACAATTGGGACTGAAGGAATGTATGAGCTGGAAATGCTGGTTAACAAAATGAAATGTTTAGATGTGGAAATGCTTCAAGAGCCCAACAACAGAATCCCCATGTTCTGCATGGTGAGGAAGTTTCCATCCTCCTCTTTTTAGAACTGTCTAGAAAAGCCAAAATATTCTTGGTTGAAACTGCTCTGAATCTTTAACATTACGTTGTCTCCATTAGAACAAAATTTATTTCCATGCAGTGCCAATCCACAAACTCGGTTTCTACCACATATTTGTTCCTTTAGATCCCGTCTGAAAGGGTTTACTGCTGGTACTGTTTACAGTAAATTCTACCCTAGAGTGGGAGGGGAAAGAGGCATGTCTTAGGGGGCAACTGGGCATTGAGGGAGAGACACCCCTCCAAGAGGAGTCAGAAGTCTTGTGAGAGTGGGGGCTGCTCTCCACTCCTTGGTTGTGTGCTGCAGAGATGGAAGGACATCCCCAGGGGTGACCTGAGTCAGAGAGAGTAGACCCCGGATGCAGGACTGTCCAGGTCACAGGTGATTCTCATACCCCTAGAGTGGGACAGAAACAGCAGACTCCAGATCCAAAGGAACACAGGGGCTGGAACAATGTGGCCTGTGGGTTGCAGAAAGTACCCTGTCAAAAGTCAGAATGGAGCAGGTACCCGATAATAATTGATCCAATTGCCCATCATCTCTGTGGAAGGAGACTTGGAGTCACATTTAACTTGATTTACAGGATGCTAAAAATATATGCTATTTATCACACACCTGAATTTCAGAACTAAAACTCTTGCTTGCTGCAGTTGAATATACTGAGTTCGGACATAAAATCCGAGGGGCGGGTAAGGGTAATGTCTATGCAGCTGACACAGGACCCGGATGGCCTTCTAGCAGCCAGCAGCCAGGACTGGAGAGTTGCTTTCCATACTCTGAAATGTTGACATGCAACTCACTTTTGGGATGAGTTGTGTGGATGAGCCTCATCAGCTGACAACCTCGCTGGGGCTAAGAATGAGTTCATTTTTGTTCTGCCAGGTCTTAAGTTAGGACAGCGTGTGATTTAGGGATTGATTCAATCACATTCCATGTGGATTTGGCTAAGTGACAGGTTAGTATATGTATTTATCGGTCTTTGGAAAAAATGATTATTATTTTTCTGAGTTCAAGTAGAAGCTCTCATAACTGACCTCCATGTAACTGGTTGGCCAGATTAACTAACTCCTCATTTCCTTTGTGAAACAAACTGATGGTAATGGAACCAATGTTTATATCCCCTCAAAATTCATATGTTGAAATCCTAACCCTCAATGTGAGGGTATAGGAAGTGGGTCTTTGGGAAGTTATTAGGTCATGAGCCCTCATGTAGGATGACTTCCTTGATAAAAGAGACCCCAGATAGCTCTCCCCTCCACCATGTGAGTACTCAGTGAGAAGGCGGCAGGCTATGAACCAGGAAGGTGTCCTCACGGGAACACAACCATGCTGCCACCTAATCTGGGGGCTCCCAGCCTCCACAACTGTAACAAATAAATTTCTGTGGCTCAGTAGTCATCTAGCCTATGGTATTCTGTGATAGCGACTGCCCATAGCCCACTGAAGGCTAGAGGCTGCTATGGCAGGAGGATGCTGTTTAGTAGGCCCACTGTGTGTGTTTGCTTCCTTCCTAACCTGTCCGTCCCATTTGACTGCATTCCAATAATTACACACTTTGACTACATATTATTAAAGCTGGCTATACTAGAGTACCCAGAGAGGAATGTTTTACCAATGAAAATTAAGCTTACTGCTCTGGAAAGACTCAATGAAGGGAAGTCGTTTAAAAAGTGTTGTTGAATTATATTTGGTGGTTCTCAGTACAGTGTCTAGAAGGATTCTTGAATCGAGATGCTTTGAACTGTCTTTGAACTCTCATTTCACTAAAGTAACCCAAATGATAGAACATAGAGGATGCATTATGTGTGTGGTTCACAAAGAAAAGGGACAAGACAGCACTCTAATCAGCAAATCCATATTCAAAGACAGGCACTGGCCAAACAAAAGGATTGGTGAGTGAACACACATTTTAAGATTCCTGTTAGAACACAATGTTTGCTCCATATATGTACATTTGGGTGTGTGATCCCCCTTTTTGTGCGAATGCATTACCGCCCTCTGCTGGTCAGAAGGGAGGGATGCCGCTCATGGATCGCGTGGAAGCCCCACCCACTGTTTAGTTTCAGAGCATCTATTTTCATATAGAATGTGTAGGTTTCCGGTTAAAATGCTGGCTGAACATGTAGCGGTAGATACATCAATATAATGCTATTATTTTACATCGAAAGTATTTTCATATATTTATATAAGAACGTTTCATACCTGGGTGATGAACACCCTCACCCCACCCACCACGCGATTTTATTGCCTTTTAATCACACGCGGTAATATTTTAAAATAGATATTGATTTCAGAAGCAGTGACTTTCACAAGGTACAGCTGCTGTCCTTTGGTGCCGCTATTCACAATGACAATGAGAAAGAAAAATGGCTCTGACTACTGAAAGGTCCGATCTTCCGATGAATGGAAACAATAAACGTGTGCACTCGGGAGCTCTCTCCTCACACATCATAGGACTTTCCGCAGGAAAGGAAGCGCTTCTCGAAGGGAAGCCGGCGATGCGGCAGCCTTGGCGAGATGGCGGCGGGTTCCGCCCACCTCTGCGGCAGCGTCACGATCAATAATGCAGGGCTCTGCGGCAGAGCCGCGCCTTCCGTACCCGCGGCGGCCGCCGTGCGCGCGGGGAGGCTGCTAGGTTAGCCCGCTGCGCCATCCAGAGTCCGCCCGTGCTCATCGCAGGCTGGCCCTGGAAAGCCAGAAACCACCCTCTAGGTTGTGCGTGGAGCAACACTTAGCCTTCAAGAGTGGATCTAATTTTAAAAGGCAAAGAAAAAAAATTAAGTGTGGTGCTTATTCATTTGCATGTAAGATGAATCATTTTAAGGCTAAAAACGCCAAGTGCCGATCGTGTAAAGTAAATAACGATTATCAAGCATCTCTTGGTCATTTTGTGAGTACCAGGGCTATGCTGATGAGTCTCATCAGTCTCCACTGTCACCTGACACAGCCTAGGAGGGAAAATCATATGGATTTGGTAGGACAAGCGACGGCAGGAGGCTGGGGGACCCACAGCACAGCAGTTCTGTGCTGCTAGAGCACAGGGGTGAGGAGCGGAGGGGCCCAATGGGAGCTTGCTGCATCACAGAGGGCCCCTGCCGTATTACCCAGGAGCTGGATTTCAACCTGTATGCGAGGGGGAGTGAAAGAAGGGGGTTGTTGTTGTTGTTGTTGTCTTTTAAAGATTTTATTTTTAAGTAATCTCCACACCCATTGCAGGGCCCAAACCCACAGCCCTGAGATCAAGAGTCCCCCGCCCCACCGACTGAGCCAGCCAGGCACGACGAAAGAAAGGTTTTGAATAGGACTGTAAGGCGGTCACATTTGTGTTGAAGGAGGTACATCTGGCAGCAGTGTCGAGGGGGGATGGGAGGGGCTAAGAAGCCCGAAGGTGGGGCTGGGGGAAGACGGAGGTCAGGGAGCTCCTAAAAGTAGCAGAGCTTGGATGTGAACTGGGGTCTTCGGGCTCCAAGCCCAGCCTGCCCGGCACCCTGCCAAAGGGCCTGCGGTTCTGATTGGATTCGGAGTCACGCATACAGTCATTTTTCAGATCAGGAATGACACACCACATTAGGCACGCTGCTCCTTCTCTGAAAGATGAGCTCCACTCGCATGCAGAACTACAGAAAATAACCCCGTGCTTGCCCTCTCTCCCTTCCTACTTCTCCTGTGGCGTCCTCAGTGCCTACGTCTCCATTAACTCAGCCCTCTTTCCCACACAGGGGTACCCCTGCAAACCAGACAAACAGGGCCAAGCGACAAAGTGAATTACATCCCTCTGAGCTATTTGGCCTTGTTTTCCTTGGGCCACAGCCTGACTTTCTGATGCCCTGGGAACGAGGCGAGGGCACCTGCTTCTTTGCAAAAAGACGGAAGATGGCAGGGCCGGTTGTTTTGTGGTTGTGGGGGGCTGCTTAGTCTTGGATCTGGTTCACTAAAAGCTGGATGGGAGGCGCCAATGGCAACGCCTTAGCGCAGGGCAGCCCCTCAGAGAACACACGGGTGTTGGAAGACCGGGCTCACGAGGGTTAGGGGAGGTAGCAGAGAGAATACACCAGCTCTCTCAGGCCCTAGCACAAAAATCACAGTGGGATGGTGAGGCAAGAGCTTTGTAAAAAGATTGGGTTGCGTTTAAGATGAGGACATCTAGGAAAAAGGTGAGAAGTGCCATAATTAGTAATAGAAAATGAGCATAAAAAATGCAGTGGCTAAACGCATGCAAAATGATAATCATGCTTAGCTATGGTAGTTAGAGTGTGATTTTAAAAGGAGTCCTTTTAAATAACCAGCAAGTTTTTATTGAACACCTGTCATGTACATGTCCTTCAGCACTGTTATGTTTGCATTGTCAATCTGGCTGGAAAAATCACTGAATTATTAGAGATCTGGCTGCAGGTCCTGCTGGGAGAGAGCAGAGAACCAGAGGAGGTCGTACAGAGGCCCCAGCTTTGGTTTTGGTTCTAGGGTCTGTGACTTTTCAGGGAAGAGAACACACACAAGGAGAATAGCAATCTTGTGAGACTTAGAGTATTTGGAACAAGTATGAGTGACTCTCCAAATCATGCAGTAGAGTGTAGGAACTGTCCATTTCTTCATTTTCTTTGAATTAAAATTAACAATTTATTAAATTTAATTGCTTAAACTTTAATTACAGTTACAATTAAACCTGGCTCAGACCCCCTCCCCCATCTCCATCTGGAGATCAGTTTGTTCTAAGCTCTCACCGGTGTGTTCCCCCCCCCCCCCCCCCCCCGCCACCTCCAATACCAGCACAGGGACCACCACCACCTCCACCACCACCATCAGCGGAGGCTGAGCAACAATCCAGAAGGTCTAGCTGGTGCCCAGAAAAGAGGCCAGGCTTTTGGTCTTCACTCTCTGAGCTTTCTGCCCACACCCTGACGCTCCATGTCTGCACGCAGAGGTCTGCAGGGAGCTTGCGGATGGCAAGCTGGGTCAATCTCCAGCAAGCACCACGGAACACCAAGTCCCTCTGGGCTTTGATGCTGTCACCAGATGGCCTGAGCATCCAGTCCTCACTCAACCCGTGGGCTGCACTCGCTTCCTCTTCTTCTCAGCTGCCTCACATCCACTCCCCGCTCTCCTCTCTCAGCCTCCCCTCTTCAGTGAGATCAGGCCTCCCTAAAAGACAAGATAAAGGTGTGCGTGGGTGGCTCAGCTGGTTAAGCGCCTGCTTTCAGCTCAGGTCATGATCCCAGGGTCCTAGGATAGAGCCCCGCATCAAGCCCCCACATTGGGCTCCCTGCTCAGCTGAGAGCCTGATTCTCCCTCTCCCTCTGCCACTCCGCCTGCTTGTGCTCGCGTTCTGTCAAATAAATAAAATCTTAAAAAAAAAAAAAAAGATGAGATAAAGCGTTCCAGTGGCTTCTATTTTCTGCTTGGAGGATGGATCAGAGAGAAGTATAAAAGGCCTCACTAACTTCTTGTGGTTAGAGGGAGGAGCAGGAAGAAGAAAAATGTTGAGAACTCAATGCAAATTAATATCTCAATAAATCATCCTGCTACAGGTTATCATGGAATGTATAGGCCAGGCCGAGAGGGAGCCGAGCAGAGGGAGTAAATACTTGGAATCTCTGCTCTGCTTCTTGCTACCCACGTGGCCTCATCTTGTGGCTTCCTCATAAGTGAAAGGAAGATGCACCCACCCTGCAGTGTTGCCTTGAGGATCAGAGGAGTCAGTATTTACACAGCCATGGGCACAATGGAGACACACCCGAGCAGGCATTGTTAGCTGTTAGTGGTATGTCTCTAGTTCCACTGATGCAAATGCAGACCCTCCCTCAAAGCACACTTCCAGTGTGTTAGCAGGCCAGCTCATCTCCCTCCCACAGCCAGTTAGAGAGGAGAAAAGGAAGGAGGTGTGGGTTTGGACCTTTGCCTGTCTAGGTGGCTGATCCTCCCGGGAGAAGGGAATAGTCTAGCTGTGATGATGTGCCCGATAGCAGGATTTCGGGCATCTTATGCAAAGGGCAGTAGGCTGTGCTCTTGGCAGATGGAGCTCGTCACCATCAGCGGTGTGCATTTCGCCAGTGGAAAGAGCACAGGGCAGCAGTCTTCCCCAACTCTCCAGCTGGCTTCCTCGCAACTCATTAAGGGCCATTTCCTCAGCGATGTCCTCTCTGCCCCCTGAGCTCCATTAGCTCCTCCCTGCCATTCTTTCTTAGACTTGCTTGCTCTTTATTATTAGCCTTTATTCAGTTTTTAGTGATGGATACTTTGTGTGTTTGTTTAGTGACTTCTCTCCCAGTAGATTATATGTAGCTCTGGAGGGCAGGGATTAAGTGTGTTTTATTGACCAAGTACAATCACTTAACTTCAAGTTTTTAATATGTTAAATGAGGATAGTTAATACTGCTTTTGCCTACCTCACTGAGCTGTGAAATTAATAAAGATAATAATGTGAAACTTCCTTGTAAATCATAAAACATGATGCAAATATTAACTATGCTCAGTGCCATGTGTATTTGAATGCACATCATGAGCTGAACACTTGTGCAATGGGCTCCTAGCCAGATGAGCATTTTGTTAAATGAGATAATAAAGGAAAGTGCTTGGAAAAGGATGCACCCCGTGATAGCTCTCATTGTCAGAAGTCAAAGATGGCAGCCCCAACCTCTAAAAATATCATATTCTCTTAGTCCATCTGTAGTAGGCATGAAATAGTTAACTAGGAGCATGCCCTGGGCTGGAGATGTGTAAACATGTGTGACAGTGAATAACCCGGAGCCAATCAATTCTGTACACTTCGGTGGGGGAGGGGGCTCACAAGTTAGTTCTCAACCAAGATGTTCCTTCCCCCTCAAGAGGCAAGGATACTGAGTATGACATCTTCTCCTCCCCTTTGCAGAGAGATTACAGAGGGAGGGAAGACATTTCCAGAAAAATGGAGGCTGCTACCAGCATTTCACAGAGAGTGAAGGGGAGGAGCATGAATCTCCTTAAGCTCAAAGGCTCCACAGATATGGGTGGCATCACACTCGGAACAGGGAGCGCAGGAGGGATGGAGTTGACCAGTACACTAGCCCTCACCTGGGGTTCCTCTGCTTTGGACAGACCAGCCAGGACATGAGAAACAATCCATTCTGATGGCCAGTGTGCAACATGAATTACTGAGGTTGGGAACCCAAAGATCAAACAGTGTTACACCAGAAAGATTAAAGAAATAGATTGGATTGGACCAGAACAGGTATGTTTTCCTTCACTGGGTGGTTCTGAGGTTTTTTCCTATTTCTTAGGGAAGAAGGAGTAGGAATTGATATCACAACCACACTGGGTACTCCTTGCTGTTTTGGTGTGATTATAATTATGGTTTAATTGACTATTTAGTAATCTATGTAGAGTTTGTTTGCACCTTATGGAATCCCTGGCTCTCCGAGGAACCCCGGATTCCCTATTGTTGGCAGAGAGCCCAGATTTTCCCCAGACCCTCGGCACTAGGCTTTATTTACCGTGTTTTTATATAGCTGGGACTGTTCTAACGAAACACAGGTGAGCAGAGCACCCAGGAGAGGTAAGGTAACAGGAAGAGACAGGATGTGTAAAGGGTCAAAGAGAATAGAAATAGGCCCTTGGATGGGGGCAAGAAGGTGGACCAGACACAGGATCCACAAGGAGACAAAGCCCCAATGCAGATGCATGTCAAGAGGCATAAGCAAAGACCAAGGCTGAGAAAGTGGGATGAAGGAAGGTCACACACACACACACACACACACACACACACACACACGTGATATTTAGAAGGAGGAAGGGTACAGATCTGTAAGAAATTGTTTTCTTCCCAATCTTAATTTGTTAAATGACTCCCACTAGCATAATTGTTTTGTCTTAGCCCAAAAAGATTGGGGTTAACTTTACCTTATCTGTCATGGGACCGTGGCCACAGAGAGAACTTCTCTCAGGCCAGATGCTCTCGGTGTCCACCCTGTTCTACCTCCATTTTTTCTAGTCATGAGCCAGCTGGTGTGAGAGATGTGCTGTGAGGGAGGTAAATGTCGGGCACCCCGTGGGCGTCTGAGGCAGAATCCAGGGCTGGGGGAGTCAGGGAAGGCCTTTGGAACCCTGTTATCGCTGTGGAGGGAGAATCCCAGAGCAGGCTGCCTTTGGGGCTGGGGACAGAGAGCAGGCCGGCACTCTGTGCTCTGGGGCCTGGAGGGCCTGGGGCAGGGTGAGCCTAGAGTGAATGGGGAGGCTGAGGGTGAGGAAGGTGGATGCCTCCAACTGCACCATTTTTTACCAAAGGGCAGACTGTGATCTCTGGGAACTGGCAGAACAGCTGCTCAAAGAAAAGTCACCACCTGACCTATCCTCCTTAGTCCTAGAGGAGAGCACTCACACCCTCGTGACGCACTCCACGCCCCTGCGAAGGTAAATAAGAGGCGAGTCGCAGGAAGAAAAACAGGGTATTAAAGCAGATGCCTGAGAGCGAAAGCAGAGGCTGAGAGTGTGAGCGCAAAGTCGGTGGCGTGGGAGGTGGAGGCGTGTGTGTCCTGCTGAGGAGACACAGGGGCCCTTTGTGCGGGGCCTGAGTCGCCTCCTATGTCCCTGCTGCCGGCTCCTGGGGAACATGCCGGGGCTCCTCCTTTCCACGCTGCTGGGCGCTGCTCTCGCCCAGGTAAGCTCCCTTGCCTCCTGCTTCCCCTCGGGAGGCTGCGGCGGCTCCGTATTTCTTCAGGCCAGAAACGAAAAAGGAGGAAGCGGGTGTGTGTGTGTGGGGGGGGGGGGGGGGGGGGGGGGGGGGGGGTAAATTCCTTGTGGAAAGACTTCATGCCCAACAGGGAGCCATTTTCCTCTCCAAAGAAAGTTGGGTTTTAGTTTATTAGCTTCGGGAAAGAAGTGGAAAACATTTCTCCCTCTCAGGTAATGGCACTAAATCGTACTTTCGATATGTTTGAACAGCTCTCAGACTGGAATAATGTGTATTTTTGAGTGGAGTGAGACACACACCACGGATCTGGGAGGCGCAGGCCTGCCTGGTGCGGCGGGGTGAGCAGTGCCTCTTGGTCCGGGCCCCAGGCTGGGGCTCAGCTTTCCACGGCTGCGTGCAAAACGTGCAGAGAGCCACTGGAAAAATGGATTCTGACAACTCTCTTCAGTTAAGCCTCTTCTTGTTGGAGAGGAGCACTTCGGATACACATTTATATTTTTAAAACATTCTGTTGCTTTGTCTTTTCTCAAATCATGTGTTTCTCACTTTTCATGAAAGGGAATCAGTCCATGAAGACTTTGAAATAGTTCAAGCAACAGACCAAAGGGAAGTTTAATTTAATAGGAGCAATTCATTGCCTTAATATTTTTTACCAAGAAGATGAAAACAGGGTGACTTATTTATGGATTTATTTACACGGTGGAGGTTATTGCTTGCACAGAGGATGGAGCTTTTGAAACCTTCTGGTGATTTGAAAAACATGGGACGTGTCTTTGAGTTAATAGTTGATTAGGGCAGTAAATTGTATTTTAGGAAACAAGAGACTGAAATATGTTGTATTTTATACAGAGAGATCTAAGATTATAAAAGAATCCTAATAAGAATGCCGGTGGTACAGTTTATTTCCACTGTTATGTGGAGGGCACATTTCCCCAGCAGAAGTGAGATGGGGCTACCTATCTCCCAGTCCACCCTTCTTGAGAAAAGGCGTATCATTGTTGTGAATGGAAAGCCTACAAGGTATTCCCAAACAGGAAATATTCCATTATAGAGAGATGTGTCCACAGTTAAAACAAACAAACAAACAAACATAAAAAGGTGCTAAAATATAGCAACAAGAAAGTATTATTTTGCTTACTTTTGCCATTATGAATTTTTGAGGAAGCATACCTACCATTCGTTGAACATCTGCCACATGCCAAGCACTGTGCTAGGTACTTTAGTTATTATCTTAATCCTCAAAATAACCTTATAAGGTGGATATTAATAATCCCATTTTACAGAGGAGGATTAAGGCTCAAAGATCAAATAAATGATAGAAAGTCATCGAAGATCACTCTATGTGTAGAGAGAGCTATACCAAAGCTCAGCTCTGGTTTCAAAACCCTTTCTGTTACACCAAAAGAACCTGTTGGGTGTACCAAAGGAATTCTGTTCCATTTCTTTTCTGTTGCACCAAAAGAGTCTGCTGACTCTTTTGTTGTTCTGAGATTTTGATTTTGAAAACAGTCAAAATGTCTGAAGAAAAAAGAAATATATATATATATATATATATATATATATATATATACATATATATATATATCTATCTCTTCATATTTTCCCACTATTTGCCATTTCTGGGACTCTTCATTTCTTTATTTCTGAATTACTATCTCTTGTAAATTTCCCCTAGACTGAAGATCTTCCTTTAATATTTCTTGTGAGGCAGGTATGCTAGCAATAACTTCTCTCAGTTTTTGTTTAACTGGAAATGGCTTTAATTTCACCTTCTCTTTTGAAACATAGTTTCAATGGAGATAGAATACCAGGTTGACAGTCCCCCTCCCCAACCCCTTTCCGCACTGGGTCTTGTTCTTCTCTTCCTCCTCCTCCTTTTTTTTTTTTTTTTATTTAATTTTTTTTAGAGTAGCTTTAAGATCACAACAAATCTGAGGGGTGCCTGGGTGGTGCAGTTGGCTAAGCATCTAACTCTTGGTTTCTGCTTAGGTCATGATGTCAGGGTCATGAGATCGAACCCTGTACTGGGCTCTGTGCTCAGCATGGAGTCTGCTGGAGATTTTCTCTCCCTCTCCTTCTGTCCCTCCCACTTGTGCTCTATCTCTCCCAAATAAGTAAATAAGTCTTAAAAAAAAAATTATAGCAAATTTGAGAGGAAGGGACAGAGATATCCTGTATACCACCTTCTCCTACACATTCATAGCTTCCCCATTAACATCATCCTCCAGAATGGTACATTTCTTACAACTGGTGAACCTACATTGACACATTATTACCTAGAGTTCATAGTTTACCTTGGGGTTCACTTTTGGTGATGTACATCCTATGAGTTTGGGTAAATGTATAATGACATGTATCCACCATTATAGTATCATAGAGTATTTTTGATGCCCTAAAAATCCTCTGTGCTCCACCTGTTTACCCCTTCCCTCAACACCTGGCAGCTACTGATCTTGTTACTGTCTCCATAGTTTTGACCTTTTCCAGAATGTCATGTAGTTGGAATCATACAATATGTAGACTTTTCAGATTGGCTTCTTTCGCTTAGTAATACGTGTGTCTTTTCATGGATTGATAGCTCATTTCTTTTTAGCACTGAATAATATTCTATTGTCTGGCTATATCCAAGGCACCTACTGAAGAACACTGTGGTCTCCTTTTGATGGGAAGTCAGATCTCATTCTTTTTGTTATTCTTTTGTATGTAATGCTTTTTTTTTCTCACTCTGCTTTCAAAGTTTTCTCTTCATCTTTGGTTTTCAACAGGCTACCTTGTGGCCTCAGAGATTATATAGAAATGCTCCAAGACTGGAAAGAGAAACAGGTGTCCCCAGGTGGGCAGTTTTAAGAGTAGGCATTTCCTTAAGAGGCAGCCATATGAGGAAAAGCATGGAGGAGGAAACTACCCGGGTCCAGTAAGCAGCAAGGTGCAGAGGAGATTGCATTGAGGGTGAAGGCTGGAGAGGAAGGCATAAACCAGCACAGGCTCTAGACGGCATGCTTATAATTTCGGACTGCACAGTGTAACCAGTAGGGGACCACTCATGGGCTTGAAGGAGAGGAGTAGTAGAATCAGATATGTTTTTTAAAGAGATCCCTCCAGCAGCAATGTGGTAGATTCATTTGGGAAGTCATTCTCGAGGAAGGAATGTGTTGCAATCATACTCAGTAGCGGTGCAAACGGTGAAAGAGTGACTAGTTCTAGGAATATAAGGACACTAAGCATTAGTCACTGAATGGCTATGGGGGGTGAGGAAGGTACTTTAGTTATTATCTTAATTATCTTAATTGGAGGTGAGGAAGAGGAAAATGACCCGGATGACTCCTGGCTTCCTAACTCCAAACTTGGAAGAAGCTGTCCAAAGGGGCAGAGGTGGGTGAGGGATGATGAGTCTGGGGAAATGAGCTTTTCCCACGGGACATTCTAGTGGCGATGTCCAGTACGTAGTGAGCTATATGACTCTAGAGCTCAGTGGAGAAATCCTAGATGGAAATTTAGTTTTGAAGCTTGCACAAGGTGGAAATTGAAGGCAAGGGAGTAGACGAGATTGCTAAGAGACAGTGTGCAGAGGGTGAAAAGCAATACATTAAGGACACGAAACACCAATTAGTCTAAATGTAAGTCATATTTGGGGTAACAGGAATCTGCTTAACCGACTGAGCCACCCAGGCGCCCCCTGCCTCTCTCCCTTTTAAGGATGCTTGTGGTTACATTGGGCCCACCTGGTTAATCCAGGATAATCTCATCTCAAGATTTTTAACTGCATCTGCAAAATCCCCTTTGCTTTGTAAGGTAACATGTTAATAAGGTTCCAGGGAATGGAACACAGATATCTTTGAAGGGAGAATTACTATGCCTATTACAGGTGGATAATAACGGCTACTCACTGTTCTTATGAAGGTTCAGTGATGTAATCATATAAGGCACTTGGCACATAGGAGGTCCCATGTTCTTTCATTCAATACGTTTTATTACAGGCGATAAGACAGACACTAAGCAAAGAGCTTGCCCTTCAAGAAGCTCACATTCTTGATGCATGCGTCAGAAAATAAACAAGTAGAAAATATAGGAATAAGATAGGTGGTAAGAAGGTCTATGGGGAAAAGGCTGGGGCAGGGTGCTTTTATAAAGGGTGGTCAAGAAGGGCCTCACTGATAAACGTGAGCACAGACCCAAGCAAGTGAAAGAGTGAGGGTCGAAGGTACCTGTAGGCTTGGAGTGTTCAAAGAATGAGGTGGGTGTGGAGTGGAGGGAAGCAAGCCAGTGGGTGTGCAGGCCTTAGAGGGTAGTTTGGCTTTTTTTTTTTTTTTTTAAAGATTTTATTTATTTATTTATTTGAGAGAGAGAGAGAGAGCATGCGTGAGCAAGCATGAGCAGGGGGGTGGGGCGGAGGGAGAGGGAGAAGCAGACTCCCCACTGAGGAGGGAGCCTGATGCGAGACTCAATCCCAGGACTCTGGGATCATGACCTGAGCTGAAGGCAGACCCTTAACCAACTGAGCCTGGTAGTTTGGCTTTTACACTGAAATGGGAAGCCATGAGGAAGCCACCTCTTCTGAGGAAGGAGTGACAGGAGTTAAAGTATGATTGTAAAAAGATATACATAGTTAATGTATACCATTTGATAAGCTCCGGGATAAGTACATACTCATAAAACCGTCACCGCTACCAAAGCCATGAACATATCCATGACCCCTCAAAGTTTCCTCCTGTCCCCTTTATTATTCTTTGTGTGTGGTAAGAACAATTAACAGAAGATCTACTCTCTGAGCAAAATTTAAGTGTATAATAACAGTATTGTTAGCTATGGGTGCTGTAGCTTATTTTATTTTAACCATTCTGCCGGGTGGAGGATATAGAGGACAGAGGGGGAAGCAAGGAGAACCTTTAGGAGACTATTATAATCATCTAAGGTGAGAAATAAT
Organism: Phoca vitulina; assembly: GCF_004348235.1. Lineage (NCBI taxonomy): Eukaryota > Metazoa > Chordata > Mammalia > Carnivora > Phocidae > Phoca > Phoca vitulina. Next base: position 48,809,217 of record NW_022589712.1, on the reverse strand, counting down.
AGTGGCTTGGATCACTAGGATAGCAGTGGAGGTGCTAAGAAATGATTAGAGTGGGTACATTTTAAAGATATCACCAACAGGATTTACTGATGGGGTGGGATGTGAAATGTGACAGAAGAGGCAAGAGGGACCGCACCCCAAGGTATTCTGAAAAAATGAAACTGGCGTGTGCTCAAGCAGGGGTGTGCGTGGAGTAGATTGGGAGGGAAACTTGGGAGACTGTTTTGGTCACGTTGAGCTTGCTAAGCCTATCAGATCTCCACAGGGAGATCTGGCAGGTTGCGTGGGAGTCCAGAAGGGAGATGTGGCGGGAGATAGGAGATACAGCGAGGGGAGAGCCTTGAGAGGTATTCATTCACCACAGGGGGCTCCAATTAGGGATGAAGAGCGTGCAGAGAACCCAGCAAAGCACACGGAGAAGGAGCCATCAGCGAGGAGAGAGGAGGAAGAAAGTGAGGTTCTGGAAGCTGAGTGAAGAAAGGTTCAAGGAAAGAGGGATGGGGTCAGATACTGATAAATACTATCACAACTCACCACACTGTATCCTACCCGTGTAGGGGAAGTCTTCTATTTCTAGAAATCTCTGAAATTAGTTTGAGGAATCTAATGGCACCTGTGTTACCCACCGAAGTTCTGCTGCAGGGCGCAGGGCGGCGGGCCGTTGGCCAGGGCGCCGGAAGGAAGGCCCGGAGAGGAACCGGAAGTGCAGCCTCGCAGACAGTTTTGTCACTGGCCCTGTAAATGCCCTCGTCAGAAGCCCAGCTGTCCTCCTGGAGTGAGCTTGCTGAGGGACGGCTGCGGGTGCTGTAAGATCTGTGCCAAACAGCCAGGGGACATCTGCAATGAAGCCGACCTCTGTGACCCCCACAAAGGGCTGTACTGTGACTACTCGGCCGACAGGCCTCGGTTCGAGACCGGAGTGTGCGCGCGTAAGTGTCTCCTGCTGGGACCGCGGGAGACGCTCGAGTCTGGGCGCCAGTTCTCCCCCTGTCGTTGTCCCTGTGGAATAATCAGCGGAGTTAGGCCACATGTGAGGTGGGTTTCGTTTTCACACACCGGCGGGACCGGCTTTGTCACAGTGGACAGCATGGGACACTGGCAGATGTTTACACGTGGTCAGAACCCCCTGTTATTGATATTGCATCGAAGTGATCTTGTAGCCATTCTTAGGTGATTGCTTTTAGGGAGAAAAATAGCAAAGATTATGTAAATCGAGTCTGACTTCTTCCAGCGCCACACAGTGACAGCTTTTGATACTGCGGTCGAACGCAGTCTGAATTCAGCCTTCTCTGTAACTAAAAACGAATCTCGCTTCAGATGTAAGGATGTGTGTAGGGTATGCAGACATCCTGCTTCCATCTCAGCCTTTCCAGATAACCAGCAAGTCACTGTGCTTTTTAACTGAAGCAGATGTGTAAAAAGGAAGTTTGTGTGTGGGGGGGAGGGGGTACTCCAAATCACAGCCTGACCCTCAGTGTGAGGGGTTTTTAGCTCTGGAGACACTTTGAGACCCTCTGAATCTACACCTCGACGCCAATTCAGGATCCTGATTTACCTGGGATTAAAATGAAAATTTCCAAGGGAAGAGAAATACGCATGTCAGCTGGACATTTTAGTCAGTCTGTAGGAAAGACTGCGTGGGCAGGCAAATTACTCCCGGAAGTGTGGGTGTGAGCGTGGACCGAATGTGTAGAGCTGTTCAGGTTTGATAGCCTGATACCCTGTTGAGTGCTGACTAAACTATATTGATTAAGAATGTAGGCGCTGGGTTCCAATTCTGGGCTTTATATGCTGAGTGACCTTGAGGTCAAGTTGCTTAACCTCTCTGTGCCTCAGCTACTTATTATATACTTCCTACCTTACAGAAATGCCAGGAGGAGCAAATGAAATAAGGATACAAAACCCCAAACACTTAGCAGAATATCTGGTCGGCAGTAGACTCCTAAAAATGTCAGCTATTACTTATGAAAATTTAACAGGGAAAACATGTCCTATCAGACTGTGGCATGGCAATACCTCTTTCTCCCAAACGGTTCTGGGCACCTTATTTCATTAACCTAACAAGCACGTAGTGAGCAGCCACTACCACGCCAGGCACTGTGACCAGCAGCTGGGGAGAAAACAAAGAAAAAAAAAAATATATATAGGCCCTGCCCTCACAGAGTCAAAGTTTATTGTGTCAGATCTTTCCACATGTGACGTCACATACAATGTGGTGAGTATTTTAACAGAGTGTAGCCATGAGGATGGGGGTGGAGATGACCTCTAACTGGGGTCAAAAACTGTGGCCCAGGGGCCATATTTGGGCCCAGAGCCTGTTTTTGGAAATAACATTTTATTGGAGCACAGCCACACCATCCAGTTACATGGTCTGTGGCTGCTTTGTGGTCCAGAGCCCAGGAGCTGCGACGAAACCCCAATGGTCTATAAATGCTAAGATATTTACTGTTTGGCTCTTCACAGAACATTTTCTGACCTGTGATAATAGAACAATGATTTTTAAACTTTGGTCTGAGGACCCCTTTAGTCTTAGAAATTAATGAAGACCCCAAGAGCTTTTGTTTATGTGGGTTTTCTCTATTGGTATTTAAGTGGATTAGAAATTTAAAAATACTAATTCATTTAAAAACAGGAAACTCATTGCAGCTTGGTGGGAATATATTTATGAAAAAATATTTTATTTTCTAAAACAAAGGAAAAATTAGAAGAATGGAATAGGTTTATATTTTTGTACCTCTCTCTAATGTCCAGCTTAACAGAAGATAGATTTCCCCATCTGCTTCTGCTTTCAATCTATTCCTGTATGTTATTTTGGTTGAAATCTATGAAGGGAATCCAGCCTGACACAAATAGGTCATTGGAAAAGGCAGGAATATTTTAACAGAATTTTCAGATAATTGCAAATATTCTTTTTGATATTAAAACTTGAGAAGTGGTAATTTCTTGAAAATCAGCTGCATGATGGAATCTGCAACTGTATCAATGAACTTGTCAAACTCTGTGACAATTAAATGGTCTATCCAAGACCTACTTGGAATGGGTCTTTTACTCATACATAATTTTGTAATACCTTGCATTGGTTATTTGGAAAATGCTAGTTTGGAACAATGGTTATGTAGATGTTCCAAATATTGATATACTTAATTATATATTTTTAAAAATCACATTAATTAATACTAATCTCATCAGAAAAGTCTGCATATTGGGTAGCTATAAAGAGCTCGGTGGTGGATACAGGTTTTCCAAAATTATAATTCTTACTTGAAAGCCTGAATTCTGTCATTGGCCAGAAAGTTGTTTTCCTTGAAGTGACAGGCTCACTGTTGATTTTCAAGGAAACGTCTGCCAAATGCCTGAGTAATCATGGCTTCTCTGTCAGTCATTTCTTTAGGTGAAATTCCTACTAAAAAAGTGGCTGGTTCAGCCCAAAACTCAAATAGAATAGGTGCTTCTCCTCAAGATGATAGAATATCTATAGAAATGCTCTATGAATACTTCCTATTTTGTCACACAGGATATTAAAAAGACATATATTTGATGGTTAAGATTTAATAAAGTTAGTAATTCTTACTGTGCTATCAGGACATTATTAAGTAAAACTAGCTTTTTTTCCCCCAAAAGTACATTTATGGACAAGTGCAGTGGCAAGGCAGAAATATAGTGACCGCCCTGTATGGTCTGCTTCATGCTAAGGTTCCAGCAGTGGCTCTAGCCACCATTGCTTTGGTACCTTCAGCGCAAATATCAACACAGTGAAAACAGTCAGCCACCTCTTAGTATTCTGAAAAAGAGTTTTGACCTTGCAGATGCTCTTGAAAGGGCCTCAGTATTGCCAGGAGACCCAAGGGGTCACACTTTTGAAACCTGTTGATTCAGGTCAAGAATGCCTCTCAGAGGAGTGAAAATTTCCTCCAATTCTCTTAATGAAAGAAAAAAATTAGTTACCATGCAGTACTGTAATTAAACCAGTTATGATTTCTTCAGCCATTCTGGTAGCCTCATTTCCTACGAATATATCCCTGCCTATTGTTGGACATCTGGGGAAACCTCTTACCTGCCACCAACCCATGTCTCAGACTTAGAATCATTATCTCACTGCTATCCTCACAGTGATAGAACAGGGCCTGTATTTGGTCTTAATTCTGAAAGTGACCAATTGGGGCCAATAGCCTACAATAAAATGAAAATGTCTGATTTTCACCTTTTATAGATGTTCTGAAAAGGAGGTTCCAGATGGGGCCTAAGAAGTTGAGAACGCTACCTCGTGAAGGAGATAGCTATTACCTCTGTGGTTTATCATGGGAGGTCTGGACTATCAGTTATGGCTTCTTTGGTGATTTTGCTCTTCTCTCTTTTCAGACCTTATAGCTGTGGGATGCGAGTTCAACAGGGTACATTATCATAATGGCCAAGTCTTTCAGCCCAACCCCCTGTTTAGCTGCCTCTGTGTGAGTGGGGCCATTGGATGCACACCTCTGTTCATACCAAAGCTGGCTGACAGTCACTGCTCTGGGGCTAAAGGTAGAAAGAAGTCTGATCAATCCAACTGTGGCCTGGGACCATTCCAACAGCAGCTTTCAGCAACCTACAAAACAATGCCAGGTGCTTAGAGGCATATTTAATTTTCATGTATGGCTTCTCGTGATTTTCTTTCATGTTCCTTTGATGTATCACAGGTACTCAGTAAGCACTTATTGATTAGTGGTCAATGTGAGATTTAGTTTGGCTGCCTCAGAGAGGTATATTCTAAGTATCTCAAAAGGAAACTTCGTAATGTTTTAGATTTTTCCAGTAAAACATTCCAGTGTTTAAAAGCTCTGCTGGGTCAGAAAAACTCTTCTATGCCTCTGCTCATTCCCACTCAACCTCTTCTCAGGAAAGTTGACCAACTATTTATTGTTCATGTGCACCCTGGGAAAAACTTTTACTTGTTTTGTTATATTACGGGCAAGAAGTGCGAACCATCCTGTCCCCAAAATTTTCAAAGGCAACTTTGCTATATGATGGAAGCTTACTGATTAAAAATATTTAAGAATATGTTTAGAATTTGTAAATATTGTTTCTAAAAACAGAAAACTGCTGACATAAGATTATCCTCTGGGAATGAAGCTCTCCAGTCACCAACCGCTCTCTAAATCAACACACGTACAGGTGTTTTAAAGTAGGTTCCCCAGGTATGAGAGTAGTCAGAAACCTATAATGAGACTCATCACTCGTCTTGAGCACTGGCCATTTGCAGTGAGTGTCCATATATGCATAAAGGCTGTACTCTGGTCAGCTCTAAGTTAATATCTTATTTAAGTGCCAGGGCATTTTGGGGACAGGAGTTTCAAAAACACCAACCAATGAAGCACAGATGAGGAAGACTCAGAAGGGTCAGTATTCATGCCTGGTTATTATTCACACCTCTGTGTTTTCAACCAGAAATCAAGAATGCCTTTTTAACGAAATTTAGAGCTTAGGAAATGAAAGGTGCCATGGAGATACAGAAGGGATATTCATCTACACCAAAAACTCCCAAGTTCGTGTCTATTATGTGGATATTTAATAAAAGCACTTATCATCAGAGAAATGAGTTTTAGATATCTAAAAACTAACTCTATGAAAGGAACATTCTCAGAGACTTCCATTAAGCCAATTAATTTGAAAATAATTTAACAGGGTGTGGTGAATTTGCATTTACCATACTTAGTTTCTCAGCTAATAGCAAGACACTACTAATGCTCTAAAACCTCTAAAATTATAAGCCCAACTGTTCTTTTTTTCCCCAAAATGTACAGGAACAGTTGATTTTCTGCATTGGATCTGAGGGACTCAGTGTGAGTTCTTGGGACCCATGCATGAACCTCACCTTAGCCCAACAGTTTCCACAAGTAAAGCCCTTTGGATCAAGTTCAGTCAGTCTCCTTTGTGGAGGTAGAGCAGTTCCAGATGATTCACTTGGAACCTGGTTGGAGGGGGTGTTACGTGGTCATTCTTAGTGGTTAATGCTTTGCTACAAAAAACGAGAACATCTGCCACTGTGCTCTTGGTAGTTGAGATCACAGGCCTAGATAGGTTTCAAAGGAACTGTATGTTCAGTCTAAAGTCTCTCCTCTGCTTAACTTTGAAGCTGTGTTTATGGGCCCAAACAGAAGTTGGTTTTTAAAATTAAGCACAGTGACAAACACATACTTTAAGGTATATTTGTGGTAGTAATTTATATACTTACTTAATTCCAGACAGCCTATGGTTGGAATCTAGCCTTTGTTTGCTCCATATGAAGCATGCAGTGACATAATGCCCCTATGCTTTCCTCACTGCTCACCAAATACTAAATAAACTCTTTAAAAACTCTTCTAGTTTTCTTGCTTTTTAATGAATGTTAAATTCCTGAACTGCAGCTCTTTGCTTAACTTTAAGGGGGTTATTGGTAATATGATAATCTAACCTTCCTTTATTTATTGCAGATGCGTGCCGTGCTTTTAATCTGCTTCCTGCATTGAGGTCTTTAAACTGTTGTCTACCTTCCAGGTATCTTCATGTTTCTGCTTCCTCTCCCTCAATTCCTTGTGCAATTGCAAGATCCTACTGTAATAACACTGAAAGCAGTAAAGTATCATTTTATTCAAAGACAGCAGATACTTCAAAGTGACTTATATTTCCTATTAAGAAGGCAGTTTTTGTGGGGGGGTGGGGTGGGGAGTATATTTTCAGAGTTTTAGATTGGCATTTTGAAGTAATGTAGCCAGAATTTTGCTATGTTCAACTGCAGACTCAAATCACAACCTTATTCCAAGCATCCATTTTAGGATGCATATTAACCTGAAGGAAATGCTTTGAGAAAATAAGCCAATATGTAGTTTGTTAAAAACAAAGCAATGGCCTGATTCATTCATGAGAACAAGAAGTTCCCAATGGATTTATAAGATGGAAGAATTATTATGCACTCATTGTATTCTCATTATTCATCCCCTTCTCCTCCCTTCTGCTAAGCAGGAATCAGTGGAGGGGGCTCCATCTATCCACCAACTTACCCAGCCACCCAGAGATCTATCCATCTTTTCCTTTGCCATGTCTTTTTCTAGAACTGATTTGAAATGGCTAGCCAATGGAATGAATACAATGGGCCTGATACCATAGTGAATGTAGCAATTAAGCTGAATGAATAAAATAGATTACACATTTGCCATGACTTAGTATATGATTATTTTGATTAGTTCAATGTAATGTAGAGAATTTTCTAAAAGACTAGATTAAAATAAGTGGAGGAAAAATAACTGGCCTAAATAGTTTATTCTCAAATATAACTTTTGTATTTTAGATTTTAACATAATATGAAATTTAACATTAAGACATTGTTCTGATTAATACCTTGAACTCCTTAATCCTACTAATGTCTGTTTCATTGTTAAAAAGAATATCCAGCAAGAGGCAAGAACCAGAGAAAACACAGTAGTTTACTCCTTAGATGAGCTAAGCAGAAGCATATGGATGCATCTACTCAGATTTTCAAAGATATTTTTATTCTTCCTAAGACATTGGACTGTCACATTTGATTGAAAGGTAATTTGGAAAGCGGGAAAAAGAGAATGATGAATTAGACCATAAGCTTATTTTATGCTGAGTTACATTACATAAAAGGTTCTGATCTATTAAATATTAGCTGAAAAATAATGATTAAAAGTGGTCTGTCGACATGAGTACATATATGTATACCCGTGTACTTTCCCCCCTTTATTTTAGCTTATAGGAATCTCCCACTTGTTTGGAAAAGAAAATGTCTTGTGCAAGCAACAAAGTGGACACCTTGCTCCAGAACATGTGGGATGGGAATATCTGATCGGGTCACCAATGAAAATAGCAACTGTGAAATGAGAAAAGAGAGAAGACTGTGTTACATTCAACCTTGTGACAGTAATATATCAAAGAGAGTAAAGGTAACATTTAATTAGATTTAACTTCATTATAATTCAATATTAAGAAACTCCTGAAAAGTGCCTGTGTGTTTTAGAGGGATAGATGGTATGTGATTCTTATAAAAATAAAATCACCTCATTGTAACTCAGACTATCTCAGAGGAAAACAAAGATTAATCTAACTGCACTTCATGGGGAAAATCTTACCAAGCAGAGAGGTAATGTTACCCTGCTGATTCTAGATACTCTAACAACTTAATAGTGTGGGTCTTGATCAGCCTGATTTCTTCTGGTACACCCAACATACATGTTTTTTAAAAATAGATCCTTTTTAGATTATTTTAAAAAATATATTAATTTTATATAGTGGAATCAAGGCAATGGATAAAAGACTTTGGTTGCTACATAATTATAAAAACAGACATTATGAACATCAGAGAAATTCTGGTCTTGGTTATCAAGTTGGAGGGGGAAACCACCAAGTCCAGAACGTTCTGTGCTTAGATAGTAAACTTGCCAAAGGACTGTGACAAAATATTTACTCTAGACTTGTTTGGTATAACTAGAGCTGGTCCTGCTTCTAGGACAAGGCATGATAACGGTCCCAAGAGTAAGTTTTAGGAATGCTAAAAGTCTTCTCATCTCCAAGTTATTCCCTATCATATTAAGAAGTTGACAACTCAATTTTAAAGGGATTAAGATATGTATTCATTTATTTATCCACTCAAAACTGTCTGAGCTGTGTTAGGGAATTTGCTAAGTCTTAGGTAAATAAACATTTAGTAAGACATGGCCCTGGATATTAAAAAAGACAGAAATTTTCACTGTGGAAACCGTGGAACGAAGTCAAGAGTAGATAACAGAAAAGACTGGGGAGCGGGTCCTCTACTATGATGGAACAAGAACAGGGAGGACAGACCTCTGGAGAGGGGATTTCGAAGGTAGAAAAGAGAGTGCTGAAAGTCACTAAATGAGAAATATTAATGCCCCGGAAATAATTTATCTCTGTATTTCTATATAGAGTATCACTTTTCTAAACTGTTGTAACCAAATTAAAGAATGACTTCTTAATGTTATGTACCTTTTCAGATCCCCAAAGGAAAAACATGCCAACCTACTTTCCAACTCCTCAAAGCTGAAAAATTTGTCTTTTCTGGATGCTCAAGCAGTCAGAGTTATAAACCCACTTTCTGTGGAGTATGCTTGGATAAGAGATGCTGTGTCCCTAATAAGTCTAGAATGATTACCATTCAATTTGATTGCCCAAATGAAGGGTCATTTAAATGGAAGATGCTGTGGATTACATCTTGTGTATGCCAAAGGAACTGCAGAGATCCAGGAGATATATTTTCTGACCTCAAGATCCTATAAAACCTAGTATATATGGGAAAAGTTAAGTTCAGGTAATCATGTCATTACGTTAGAAAATTAGAGTGCTTTTAAAAGGGTGGCAAATCTACCTTTTTGATTTAAAAAAGGGAAGAATACCTACCTATTCTCAGATGACTCTATTTAAGGCATTAGAAGTTATTAAAAAGGTTCTCTTGGGGCGTCTGGGTGGCTCAGTCGTTAAGCGTCTGCCTTTGGCTCAGGTCATGATCCCAGGGTCCTGGGATCAAGCCCCGTATCGGGCTCCCTGCTTGGCGGGGAACCTGCTTCTCCCTCTCCACTTCCCCTGCTTGTGTCCCTGCTCTCGCTAGGTCTCTGTCAAATAAATAAATAAAATCTTAAAAAAAAAAAGTTCTCTTAAAAATTCATGTAGAACTTGGTGCAGCTCTTTCTGCTCACAGGTCTTGTCCCTGTGCTTTAATAAAACCGTTTTTGCACCCAAGAAGCTATATATATATAAATATATATAAATCTTAAAAGTGAGCTCTTACTTTAAATGTATAATTATGAAATACACAGATAGTTGCTTCCATCTACATATTCCATACATAATGGAAAAATTATACAATTTATAAGACAGCATTTTATTCTATAAAATAATCTGGAATACTTTGTTAAAGATGTGTAAAAAGTTTAGAACTTTTTTAAAACTTTGTTTTTTAAAACTTTATCTGTACTTTGACAATGTAGCCAGGATTCCATCAGATGATAATCATTACGTGGTGAGCAAGATTCTGGGTTTAATTCTTTTTTTTTTTTTTTTTTTTTAAAGATTTTATTTATTTATTCATGAGAGACAGAGAGAGAGAGAGAGGCAGAGGGAGAAGCAGGCTCCCAAGGAGCAGGGAGCCTGATGCGGGACTCGATCCCACGTCTCTGGGATCATGACCTGAGCCGAAGGCAGACGCTTAACCATCTGAGCCACCCAGGCGCCCGATTCTGGGTTTAATTCTTAAATAAGATAAGATTAAACTGCAAATATAATTTCCAGTACCCTATCCTGAGTATCAGTTTATTAAGATTTCTTTTGAAAGAAGAAAACAGAACTTCTTTGGCCATTACTGACAACTGTAATCTAAAAGTTTTTATACCAAATACTGTACAAAATGAAATTTCTAAGATAATTTGGCCATTATTGACAAGTGTAATCTAAAAGTTTTTATACCAAATATTATAAAAAATGAAATTTCTAAGATAAAGATCAAGAGCAGTATCCTTACTTTGAAAAGGAAAGAAACTTAAAAACTTAGCACTAAAGAAAGCACAGATTATTTTGGCTTGAGAATAAATTGTTCCTAAAAATTACTTCTTAAGTGATAAATCCACCTATGGATTTAAAATATAAATTGTATTTAAAGATAAATTAATGTTAAAACTATAACTGGAGATTATAGTAACTGGAACATGTTCACTAGACTATTACAGCCATTTTCCCGTGAAGTTTGGAAGATGTCAAGCTAAGTAATGTTCTGTTTGCTTATATAAATGGTGACAAGCAAAACCAGTAACAACAAGCAATACTGTTTAAAAATATGGACATTTATTATTATGAAATCAACTGGTTTAATAAAAAATCATTATATTTAAAGATAATTTAATACATATAAATGTTAAAGTAAGTGTAAATTTTGATTCTTTTGAGTGCAAACATGTGGTTACCCAAAGAAGAAACAAAACCTCCTTCATAGTTGTAATAAAACCTATTCCAGAAAAGTTAGTGGGTATTACATAGAAGTATTTATATTGTGTTCTACTACTCCTTGTACTTGCTTTTAAAAAATCAGGAGAATTTAAACAGAATATGAAAAAATAAATTATAAATAAATAGAAAAATATACCTTATAAGATTTTTATTGAAGACATGATTATCATTGTATTAATGCCTAAATATGAGACTATAAGTAAAAGTATTGAACTATTTTCCTGAAGACAAATGTTTGAAGTTCAGGTAGTAGGACTTCACTAATTTCACAGACTGGTATCACCCACAAATTGTGATGAAATGAAAATCACTTTTTTTTTTTAAGACAAAAATGCTTTCTAATTGGAAAAGTGCAAACTGGGTTTTCTGAATCACAAAAATTCTGAAACAGAAAGAAAAGGTGACAAATTCCAGTGTAAAATTAAGAAAAGTAAAAGTTGTATCTTGGGGTTTCTTTTTTACACAGCTATGCTTAGTCTAGGAAAATCTTCCACAGGCATGCTTTTTGTGGCATCCAGTTGGTTGTATTCCTCTATGAGCCCTGATAAAGATGACACAGCTTCCATGAAACCGCTTTCTTCCATCCCTTCAATTTGTAGATAGTGATGAAGATGAGCCTATAAATAAAAAACTGGATAATGTTGACCATTTTCAGAAAATTTAATACATGAATAATTATCCTAAAACATAATTCTTTATTAAAGTGATACTTCACTCAGCTTTACAAGAGAAAGGAGAACTCAAATCCCATAAACTCACAAGATTTCTCCTTTAGATAGTCCGAGTAAACCTCTCCTCTTCAGTTATAATCAGTACAGTGAATAGAGCAGTCAGGATTGCCCTTGATTTGTGATAGTGTAATTTGTGAGAAGACATCTTAAATAGCCAAAATAAACACATATAGTTACGAAGGTGTACTGATAATTACCTTTTTCTTGTAGAGCCTCATGAATCTCTCTTTCAGTTCCATGAAGGTAGGCTTCACGCATGTGTTATTTGCTAGAGCTAATAATGAATGGGAATGGCCCACAGGAGGGACTGAACACAGGCTGGTTTTCCAGCCTTCTTGATTCCAGGAGACAAACTGTAGAGAAGGTTTTAATCTGAGATACAAAAACCCAAAGGTGAGAATGAAGGTACTGAAAGTATCTGCCATATATGGCAGCAGACATTACTGATGGTACCGTTCTAATTGCTCAGTATGTAACGTAAGTTACCTACTTTTTACTATTAGTAGTATCATGGTACAGTCTGACAGTGAGCTAAGGGACATTTAGTTAGGAGGGCATTAAATCTGGGGATGAAAAAGAGATGAAAATATTATAATTTAAAAAAAATTACAATTTTCCTTACTTTGTAATTCAATAGAGTAGTTTTCCTAAAAACAGACTGTCAAAAAATAGTAAAACATAAACTTAGAAGCAGTGTAGTGGTAGTAATAAAACAACAGTAGTTACATTTTCTGAGCACTTTCAGAAAATAAAATATTTCCTATATCATTCACTATTCAAAAATAACAATTTTGTACCATTATTATTCTTATTTTACATTTGAGAAAAATAAGGCTAAGTAGTTTGCTCAAGGTCACCCTTTAGTTAAGTGGCAATGCTAGAATTCGAAGAGAGGCCATCTGAACTACTATGCTAGTAGTACACATAAATTACCATGAAAATATAAAATCAAACCTTTCAATATTTCTGCGAAGATCTGAAACCTGTACATTTCCTCTAACCATAAGGGCACAGGCGAGGTAGAGACTATGTTTGGGGTCAGCCCGAATTAGCTGGTGATCTTTACTAAAGGCATCTGAAAACATCTGATCCAACCTAGAACAATGAAAGAATCACTGTTTATACAAAATATTATTTCTTCTATGTAGAACTACAAAGTACAAAGATAGTCACCTACAGGTAAATAAACTTCACATACAAACACCTTCTACATTTCAGCTATCATTTTCTCAAAACAATCTTGATGAGAAATATGAGAAGAGAGGAGGACATCTTTTATCCTTTATTTAGAGAGGAAGAAAAAGGGCCAACATATGTATATCTAATAATACAGGATCCTGTGTCTTTAATATAGCCCCAGCCTGGTTCTTAAATCCCACTTAACTCAATACAAATATAATTAGGTTCCCTAGATAACTCTAGATTCTGTGTGCTGAATCTATATCATGTCTGGGAAGAGCTGCAGAAATCAGTGTTACCTACTCATTCAACAGATATTTACTAAATGCCTTCTATGTGCAGGCACTATTCTAAGTGCAAAAGACCCAGTACTGAACAACAAAAATTTCTACTTTACTGGAGATTACATTCGATCTTGGTTACGTGACAGCAAGAAGAATAGAAGACTCCTTTAGGGAATGGTGAGCTGTGGGGTGTTTGTAAATCCTCTGCTACTGTGTTCAAAATTTGGTGTATATGTGCTTTTGGGCATTTTTATGGAGTTAAGGAAACCCAGAAAAGGATAAGAACCACTAAACAACAAGTGGGCAAACTCATTCTTGATTTATCCTCTGCTGCAAAATATAAAAACTAGTAAGGAGCTATTTGTAATTTTGGGATACTTATCTTTATTCACATTAGAAATATGGAATTTCAAGAAACATATACACACTTCTCATATGTTCTTATTATTTTCATGTGATAAAAATGGGATGAGGTACAGGACTGACATTTATTAATAAAAGGTACAACAAAAACCATTCTCACTACTAATAAGAAATTAAAGAGTTTTAAAACTGACTTTTAATAGTACAATTTTAAAACAATTTATTATTTTATTCAAGGATAGATAAACGTGTTCATGTGCTGATATGACCGCCTCTGAAATATCTATAGTACAGCAGAAAAAAAGGGAAAAAAGAACACAAAGATAGAAAGAACATTGTGATAAGTTCCCTAAGAGTATAAAATCTTTAAAGTCCCTTATACATTTTCACAAACACATTTTTAAAAATAAACCTTTGTAACAAATTATGATTATATGAATACAAAATGCTGCAACAGTATAATTTTTATCAAAATATGCCAAAAGCAGGATTAAAAGAAGTTTAATTGGCTTTGAAACATTCAGGTTGAAGGACCAAGTCAAACATTTTTTTCTTTATGCTGAATTTAATTAGAAATTCCCTGTCTTTACTTTTTAAGAATTAACTTTAAATGTAAAAATGTCTGGACTATCACTATTGTACAATAAATAGTTTAGCACCAATTTACATTCTATGTGTCCACATTTTATTTAAATACACTAATTTTTAATATGCGGGGCTGATAATAACAGTGAACATTTAGTGAATGATTACCATGTTCCACATACAATGCAAGTTGCTTAACTTAAGGTCATCAGCATTCCATGCAGAAAGAGTCCTATTAGTTGGCATAACTGTTTATTTGTTAACAGCTTAAATAAAAGTTAATAGCACTGTGACATTTACAGTGCAGAATTGTTATTTTGCCAAAATTTAAACTATAAAAAAGATCTTTAATCTGGTTTTTATCATTTACATACTTTCCTCTTACAGAGTTTGACAGGACCTTTTCCCTCAGTCAACTGTGGATGCCAGTGGGACCTTTTCAAGCTTATCATCACTGTATATGCTCAGAATATTTTTCAACTACATTTTTTTATTAAGTAGACTAAGTTTTATGCTTATAAATGACACACAGTTACAAAACAAGGTGTTCTGGAAATTATAGATAGCAGCTACCATAAACAGTAACACTGGAAAGCCTTCTATGGTGCTGCACTGTGATAAGAGCTTTAAAGATACTCTTATTTAATACACCCAACAAGGGTATGAGGTAGGTCCACCTGCCCAAGGTCCTATAGCTATTGACAGAATTAGCATTCAGACTTAAGTATGTCAGACTTCAAAGCCCTGAAATCTTTTTCAATAAAAACCAAATCTTTATGAATTTCATTAGCTTAAAAATTTAATGTCAAATGGTTTAATATTCACTTTTTAAACAATGACTTGTAAAATAAAGGATTCAAATAATGAAAATGACACAAAGAAAATGACACGAAAAAATACCCAGAGTTACTACAAACTTAAAAAAAAATTTTTTTTAAAAAGTAATTCAAATTATCAAGTCATTAGAATAGTTACTACATCTTACCTTCGGGTAGGAATGTTAACATCTGCCAGTGTATATAGAGGTGTTAGGCTTGACACAAGATAATGCAGTTGAGGAAAAGGAACTAAATTCATGCTGATTTCATTAAGGTCCATATTAAGGGACCCTTCAAACCTTGCAGAGCTAAAAAATTAACAAAGCAAGAGAAAAAAATTTAATGTTAAAATTTTATACTTTGAATGTAGCTTTATTTATTCAGCAGGCATTCTTAAATCCTTTTGTACACTGTTCTTCAGTAGAGAATATATGCTCCTTTTTTCTGTATTAGTGAAATTTAGTATCATGAATATCATGTATAAAGGTAATTAAAATATAACACACAACATCTATAGCAATTCTTATTTGTGGATTATATGATGTGTAACCAGCACACTATTATGTTGCACATTACACATATAAAAATATCTTAAAGCAGACTGAGTTAAACACATACAGGTCAATAATTAATAAGTCTATGAACTTCACTAAATTCTTCAAGGGTCTGCCTAATGTGCTCTATAATTTGGAATATAGTAATGCCAAAGCAATCTTCTGGATCAAAGTCAAGGGTATATTTTGGACCAACTAACAATAAGGAGGTAAACATTAGCTGCTTTAAAAAATGAGGACAGACTACAGCAAAGAAAATATGCTTACTGTTATCTAACCAAGTTCTCAAGTGTTTATCTGTGACAGACTTTTTTCATTTAACACCTATTAATATTCTCTGGAATGCACCTGGGAAAATGCTGCTTTGGAGTAATAGAAATTAAAGTTCTGGTCTATCACTCCAAGATCTGAAAACACTAGACAGAATAAAATAAAATAAAAAGAAGCTCCTATGACTCAGAAAAACTGAAAAATGCTACTACAAAAATGCTACTGCAAGTATCATCAGAGGCCAAGTGAAGTTTTCAAACTTCCTAAGTTTTGCAATCAATAGGATTACCTTGTTAGGTTCAGCAGCAAATTGGCCACAATGTTGTTCATTGCATCAAAGGGCTTCTGGTGCCGCTTTTTGACAGCCCCAGCACTTGAAGTAACCAGACTCTTTGGCTTTATAGTTGTGCCCAACTTTCCAGAATTCACCATGAGGTCAATTTTGCTAATGATGTCAAATAAAGACTTTTAAAGGAAAAATATTGGGAGAGAAGCTATTAACAAGAGCAGACATAGATGACATTTTACCAGGAAGGAAAGAAGAGAAAGAAAAACAATTTGAAGTTATTTCTCCTCTTAGATGGGAAGGCTGAAAAGTGAAGAGAATGTTTCCTATGCACATATAAGTATAACACAAGACTGAATGTTTAAATATTCATAAATTACAATGTCATTTCTTACTTGGTTGTCAATGGGCAACACACAGTCTGCGTGCTCATTAAGTTCCTTCATTGCCAAGGTGCTATTGTAAGGTGAGGTTATGACATCATCCTCACCAGAAGGATAAATTGATGTCACAAATCTGTATACTTCTGGGAATTCATCCTCAAGCAACTTTAAAAGAAATGTGCCAAGTCCAGATCCTGTTCCTGAGGATTAAAAGTGCAAAAACAAAAACACCCTGCATAAATGATTCAAAATAAAATTGTGAGGAACTTGGAATTTTATGGCTTTTTTGGGTAGGAACATACATTAAAAACCAGAGCATTATATAGAAGATAGTTCTGATTCCATTAAAAATTAAACATATAAACACATACATATATAAAACCTATAAACAAAATGAAAAAGGCAAACTAAAAAAAAAATCTCCAACACATATGATGGACTAAATTTCTTTAATAAAGAGGTCTCACAAATCAACAACCAAAAAAACGCGAGTAATACAACAGAAAAATGGGTAAAGTATGTAAATATGTAATTCATAATAAATCAAATGGTGAATAGATGGGAGGATGCTCAACTCTTCTTCTAATCAAAGAAATCCAAATTAAAACAATCTAATTTTGAATGTATTAATGTTTTATAATACTCAGTGACAGTGTGGGGAAATAAACCTGTATACATTGTTTCTAATAATATGGATTGGTGAAATAATGTAGGAGAGTATTTAATAATATCAATCAAAATTTAAAATGTACCTATTCTTTGGTCCCATTTTCCTTCTGGGAATATTACGTATATCTATAGAGGCATAAATGAGCAGAAATGTTATGTACCAGATGTTCAAGTGGGGATTGTTTGCTATAACTAAATATCATAAACAACTTAGCATCCGCTAATGGAAAATGGACTTCAAAAATTTTTATATATTAACACAACTGAATTCTAGGAGACAGAGAAGATACTGAAAGACATTTGGGAAAGACATAAAGTGAAAAAATGTTGGGATAATATGCACTGCATGATCTTATGTTAAAATACACACACACTTTTAAAGGCACAGAAAATATCTGGAAGGATATAGACATAGGCAAACTTGATTACCTGTGAGGAGAGAGACTAGGATTTAGATATGGGAAAGGAGACCATTTTTAACCTTCACTATTATTTATTTTTGCCAGTAAATTATGAATAAAGTATAATCTTCTGAGATTTTGAGTAATAGAGGGATTAAAAAAGGCACCACAATGAACTATAAATCAAATTGGTTTTTTGAAAACTTATCCAAACTTGCAGGTTAATTATACTAGTACAAAGAAAATTTATTTCTTAATTTAATGATTATGATGGTCCTCTAAAGGCATGGTTACATAACAATTATAACTTTAATTTTAAAATGTTCTCATATTGTATAAAAATCAATTTATATAACTTGGTGAATATAAAATCTTAATCTGAGCTTGGAGAAAAATAGCATCGCAAATTTTTCTTTTAAAACTCACTAATCCTATTGGAAATTAGCAAAATACAGTATGTTTCTAGTTCATAACACAGAGGAGCAAAATACTTCATTTGCAAGGTACAGGCTTCCCTGGGGAAAGAAAGCAATACAGATCACTTATTCTAGGTCAAGGTAATTACTATGTAAGTAATGATTTAAAGGAGCTGACTAAAAGGATTTCTTTTCTCTCTACCTCTATTGGACACAAGAAAGGTTGGAAGGCAGTTAAAGAGTACTGATATTTCTTAGCAAGGATACCTATGAACAAACCAGAAATGCTTAGCTTCTAGGTGGGATACGAGACTACACAAGCAAACTCTTAGGAGACAGTCAGTATTCCCAGAAAGCTCTCATGTACTGAAATGTAGTTGGAAATTTTAAAAAAGAAACTAAAAGTAGAAGAAGAAAAAACTTCAGATTCAGTTGTACTGACTCTTAAAAGGGCTTCAATTTATAAGCAATGGTAATAGCAACAAAATTTGACAAAAATTTAAAGTAAGAAGCAGTTATGTATATACTCAAACACATACACTGTTAAAAGTTGTACCTTTATTAGGCATAGGTCTGAAAACAGACTACTGTTTGCAAAATGAATTCCCACTTACACTGTCACATTATTACAGGGAAATGAGTGAATAACTTTACCTCCTCCCATGGAATGTATTATAAAAAAACACTGCAAACAATCACAGTGCTCTGCCGACTTTCTGAGTTTCTCTAAAATCTGTTCTTGATAAAGACTGCCAAAAACTTTGTGCCCCACAGCCCTGAAAAAAAGAATATAAATCACAAAAACACTCTGACATTTATTATTTCAAGATTTTATTATTTCTGATCTAAATGAAAAGACTACAGAAAAACTTGAAAAAGCATTTTTACTATATTAATTCTTCTTGTTTCATATGTATAAATCATATTGTGATATTTCAGAGATACGAGATAGAAAATGTAACAAATATAAAGATGTATAATCCTCAAATATCCTGATAAAATAGCTCATTATCAATGGATATTAAGCTATGGTTTTCTAAATTTATCTTCTCTTTTTTTAAGGTGTAAGACTTTAGTTACATAGTTTTTTCTCATCTTCATTTAAAATGAACTCTGATCACAGTAAGTTTTACATATTAAAAAGCAGAATGTGGTTAACTACAAAGACATTAAAAATAAAAAATTCTGAACTAACATATTGGTTTAATATAGGAGAAAACATTGATCACATCATGTTATTAGTTGAAATGATACACAATAGAAAACTGATACTCATAAGGCTCTGTAAGCCTTTTTGATTAATCAAATTTGCCAGGAGCACTTTGATGCATTAAAAATGATGAAAAAAATGAATGAATGACTTCCACGGTTGTGTAACTCAAAAAATTACAGAAAAAGTTACACAATTAGTGAAAAGCCAGTTAAGTGGGCAGGTGAATTCATTTAGTGGCTGGTTCCCCCCAGATGAATGTCTAAGAATGCAAAATGTAAATTCGTACTTTAAAGGTTTATTTATTAGAGTCATCTCTACCCGCAACATGGGGCTTGAACTCATGACCCTGAGATCAAGAGTTGCACGCTCTTCCAAATGAGCCAGCCAGAGACCCAGTAAATTCATGCTTTAGTAAAATGATATTACTACACATTAGGAACCTGAGAGACAGATTGCAAATAGATAAAATAGTAAATATTAGACTTGCAAATAAGAAGAAGCTACTTAATTTTTAAAAAACAGCAAAAACAGTCTCAACGTAAATTTTCAAATGATCACTGTTAAAGCTTTTTACCCCATTAAGGAGAACAGTTATATAATTTAAGAGCTAAACACAGCCTTAGGCTGAGCTTAAATGCTGGGATACTGGTCTGGCTTGCACCTCTTACCAGTCCAATCAAGTCTGACCAGCTGGAGAACTTGGTAGAGTCAAATAATACAGGTAAGAGAACAGTTTATAAAAATAGTTAAAACTTTTGTTACTAGTATTATTTAAGAATCAATTTACAAGGAATTTAGTAAATCCATTTTTCATGATTTTTTCTTAAAAAAAGGTGAGAAAGAACTATGATACAGGTGGCTTTTCAGCATTGAGAAATCCCATCATTTATCCAGGAAAAGATGATGGGCTGAAAAGCCTAGAGCCAGGTCTGGCAGGTTAGATCTTGCTTTCATGTCAGCAGGACCTATTAGAATGAAGGAAAGATCATTTTTTTCAGATGACATTCAATTTTTACATACAGCATATTCTCACCAATTATTGCCTGAGCCAGAAATATCAGTGATGAGCTGCTTGCTATCAAACACATCTCTCAATGGTCCCTGCAGAATTTCATTTACTACCCCTTCCTCCATGTCAATCAAGACAGCCTGAGAAAGAAAGAAAATTGAATTAGCATATTTTTCTTTAAAGCTAGTAACTCTGTAAATAAATTTATGAACTAAAAGTTGCATTGTCCTTTTTATAGTTTAAGCTTAATCAAATCTTTATGTAGAATCTGTTATAAGAATGAAAAAGTCATTTCACTCTGCTCAGGAGGTGGAATACAATTAAAAGGTGGGTTCTAAACTCTTATCCTACTCCGAAATACCATGTGGGCGTGGAGGGAGGAACTGAATAATCCCCTCAACTGATTTTCTAACAATTCTTTTATCATGTGCCTATGTGATTGTAAATGTTCTGAGAACAAGGTCTCAGAAATTTAAAAGGTGCCCTAGCCAGAAAAAAATTCTCAATAAATGTAGGGTATGTTAATACATTTGCTTACCAGGAACAACCATGCTGCTCTTCATGAATTGCAGCCCAAAACTGTCCAATTCAAATCAGTAAACTTACTATCAGGTGCAAACCAAGGCCCTGGATAGAAGTCAAAGATGACAATGGGTCTCTACACCCAAGAAAATCTAATTCATTACCGCAAACATTATTGACATGGGAGATAACCTTTATTACCAAGAAGAAAATGAGAATATAAAACATAAAATTAAGTATGGAAAGAAAAATAGAAAAGATTGAAGGGAAACACAGCAAAATGTAGGCAAGGATAGCTTGGCAGTAGGATTATAAAACCCCTACCCTCACTGTTTTGTACTTCCCATGTTTTCTACACTGAGGAAGATAAGTGAAAAGGTAAAATAAATAGTTAAAAAAGCTGAAAAAAATTCTTAAATAACAGAGTACCCTACAGAAAGAGCTATTAACTCTTTGATTCAGGGTCACAGAGAAAGTGCTTGGTTTGCAGGCTTTTTTAGTTCTTGTGACCCTGTGACTTTAAGCACTTACAGTATTCTAAGTGCTTTGTATGTATTACCCCATTTGATCCTCACAACCTGGTGCATAGGTACTATAATTACCCCCGCTTTACACTTGAGAAAACTGAGGCCTAGGAAAGCTAAATCACTTAGCTGTGGTTACCCAGCTAGTACGTGATGGAGCGGAGATTCAAACCTGGTTAGTCTGGCTGCAGAATCTTCAGTCTTAACCACCAAACTCTATGCTCTTCTTTTTTTTGTTTGTTTGTTTGTTTGTGTAGTTAACTATGCTACTATAAGCAAGCAATTGAAATAGTCTTACCCAGTATATTAGAAATATTCTATTTCTAACTGTACAATAGTATATCACAGTAGTATATTAGAAAGACTATAAAATTATGTATTACAAATGTGCTCTCTTATATACAGCAAGCAATATACATACACTTTATGTATACTGGACTATATAGGGTTATTTACTGGCAATTTAGGGTTTTTCTAGGACATTTTATGATAATATGCAAGTGTTACCTAGATGTTGACTTTAACATCTAATCAACCATAAGAGAGACTTCACTGTGTGGGCAAATTGTAGTACATTACAAGTTGTGTAAGATTACAAAAAGAAAAAAAAATTACCTTATAATGGCTTTGTTCCAAAACAGACTTATTTAAGAGAATTTGTGGAAGATTACCCTCAGCTACCTTGCAGTCTGGCAAAGGAAGGAACAGGCAGAATACAAACTGACATTCAAGCACCTCTTGAAGTCAGTTTTGAGAGAATCATCACTGTCTTGTCACTGAGCATTAAAAATGCTGACATGGTATAGAATTTCAATTCTAGTCACCTCAAGCCTTTGATTTGTTTTTCATTTGGAAATTAACTGAGGAGGAATTATTCTGGGTTCCTCATGCCACCAACCAAGGTCTGGAGTCTCAACTGTTCCAGGATTTGATGTTTATTGTTTTCTGCCAGAGCAACCTGGTGATAGCTTTCTGGTCTTTGAGCTCTCCCTTAATTGTAATATAGGATTTACAAAACTCTGAGTATTTGCCCATTAACCTAGAATACTGGACACAGTGGAAGGACCTAACCACCAAGTTATCTTGTGAAGCCTAGACTCTTCAGTGATCACAGCCACATAATACCAAGACTCTTAAGGAGAAATGGAAGAGTACCTTCCTAGGACAAGTCAAAGGTGACAGACACACACTGATTTATTCTTTCCCAAAGGTATTTTCCTCCATCTCCTACCTTGCTCACTGATAGGGTCCTGGGAAAGAGCTCAAATTGGGAGTGCTCTGAGAAATGTCAATGTTACTTTTTCTGTAAGATTTGGATTGGGATGTTAGCGCTCTCCATAGCATGCAGGATACCAACTGTTAATCATCCGAACAGCCTACAAGCACATGGTCTCTGCCACTAAATTTTGTTTTCCAAGGACATCAGAGATTACAGATACAAGGAGACAGTTCCGAGATACCACAAAATGATTGCTTTTCACTCTTCCAGGCACAATTCCAGGTCTGATCCTTATTGTCTCAATTTCTTCCATCCAAACTGCTTTTCTGTTAAATTTATTGATCAACAACTGGAAAAAGCAGTTTGTTGTAGAGAAACAATCGTGGAAGTGTTGTTGGAATGAGATTATGACTAAATATGGGCTACTGACTCAAAGCATTTTTGTTCAAGAGGTCTTACATGGTTATAGTATTCACTATAACATGGCTGGATCCGTGCTTTGTACTGGGAATAGTAACTGATGCAAAGAAATGTTCCATTATCTTCAAATGAAAAATTAACCTGCATTAGTATGTGTTTGAGGCTTAGAATTAAGAAAGCTCCTTTTGTTATCATTTACCCAGATGTGTATTTCCCCTGAAACATTTATAAAAAAATGCTAAAGATACAGTGTTTTTACTTTAAGCACAAAATTTTCCCCCTAAAGTTCCAGGAAGATATAAAACGTCTGCCTAATTATATTTATATTAAAATGT
Source organism: Phoca vitulina (assembly GCF_004348235.1). Taxonomy (NCBI): domain Eukaryota; kingdom Metazoa; phylum Chordata; class Mammalia; order Carnivora; family Phocidae; genus Phoca; species Phoca vitulina. Next base: position 48,786,047 of record NW_022589712.1, on the reverse strand, counting down.
GGCTTAGTAAATACTTTTTTTAAATTTTAGAAGTTAAAAGTTTATTCTGTTACAGAAGTATAGTTATTTTTAAAACACACACAATATAAGAATCCAAGTATACAGATCTTACTCGTGCTTTCAAAGAACAAATTTTCCCCTTGGAAATACTGCCACCATCACCAACCACTCTGAAAGATAAAGAATGAGAAAAGGTCAAAAGATCTTCCAAGGCTAATGCTGCTGTTAGGTAATAAAGTTAATTCCCATTTATATAATAAAGCTACTTACAGGCCTGGTGAGGTAGACACAAAAGGCAATGTAGAAGGTGCCATTCCCATCCTTCTCCCTTGTCTACCCTCCCCTTAGGCTGAAAAGTGAGGTACTTTTTTCCCTGGCTTTCTTTATATTTAGGGCTGGCCATGTAATCCAGTTCTTACTAATGAGATAAAAAGCTTCTGGGAAGCTTTTCTGATAAGGACGACCAGATGCAGTTGGTGCCAACTCTTCCCTTTTCCTACCTTGAACATGAATAAAGATATGATGCATGGAGTGGAGGCTGCCACTTTACAGTTATAAAAACATAAACATGAGGACAAGAAGCCAACACAATAGGAATAATGAAACGAAAGTACCTTGGTCTTTCAAGGCATTTCTCCAAGCCTAAATCACCTGATTTCCAGATTTCTTTATATGGGATAACTGGATACTTTGTGTAAGCCACCATTAATGAGGTTTCCTATTGTAGCCAAACATACATCAACTGATATATCAGTTATATATCATTGAGTATCTACGGTTGTTCCTAGAATTTCATGCTGAACTAGAGTAACTACATCTATGACCAAACACAGGGTATAAGTCAATACAATTTACAAGAAGACAATATATAAAAGGAAGTTGAATTGAGCACAGATGATGCTATAGATTGGGTCGGTAAACTATGGTCCTTGGGCCAACTCTGACCAGTTGCTTATTTTCCTAAATAAAGTTTTATTCAAACACAACCATGCCCACTTGATATGCACTAGTAAGCTATACCTGCATTCCTGTTAGAACAGCAGAGTCAAACATATGTGACACAGACCTTATGGTCTGCAAAACCTAAAATATTTACCATCTGGTCCTTTGCAGGAAAGGTTTGTTAACCGCTAGTATAGGTAAATTCCTAGTATGCTATTAAAAAGGTATGGTCATTTCCTCAAATAGATATACAAGTATACACAAAAATGTGGTCTTGTTTTTCAAAGTTTTTTTGTACTAACATGGAACAGATGCTGGCAGGTGTTGCTAGTACATAGAAGAGTAAAAAGCCAAGACTCATCTCCCCTTTTTGGATAAACTTGGGATTGGGGAAATAAGAATGCCCTCACGTTAAATTATTAAACAGAGTACAGGAGAGTACAGTTATGTAGTCACCTTATTAAGAAAGACTAGCTCCCCAGCTGAGTCTCGACTAAGTAATACTTAATGGAAGGACTGGCCATCAAGAGTAGAGGGGATGAGAGTGGGAATTTACTTAGAAGGGAAGCACATAAAAGGAAGTATTACAAAAGCAAATTTGAGTCTCTTAACAATATTTAGGGCAGAGGATGTTCTAGTTCACAAACAAGAGGGAATCCTAGATAGCAGATATCTCCATATAATAAAGATAAATGACACCAATCATTAAGGTAAAACACCTAACTCCCCTTGGTCTGATTCCATGATCACCAAGCAACCTTCTATTATTTAGCTTTTCAGGTAGATTTCCTACAGAAGAGAAAGTGCTTTTGAAGGGAAAGGAAGATCTGGTGCTCTTGAGTTATGGTTCCTACTATCAATTACTACATTGATTTTCTGCTTTTTAATCTCCCATTCTCTTTGAGTTTGGTTTATCTGCCTGTACTGGAAAGCAATGTACTCATTCTCAAGATGTTAACAAGTTTTCTGAGTTTGCAAGTCTGAGGGTCAGACTCTGGGATTCACCAAGGAAGTGGAGACTAATTAGCCTTCCCTAGGAGATAACCCACCTCAAATACCCAACCAACTAATTCAAACCAGAACTAGAATTTTTACTGAATTAGATAAAGGTGGATATTCATGATATATTATTTAGTTCAAGTCCACCACAGTTTAGTTTTATTATTTTCAAAATACACAAACTTTATGATTAAACATTAAAAGCTCATGGACATACCTTGAATGTCAAAATTATGTTCAGATAAAAGATACATATGCTCTTTATTATATAAACAAAAGTAATTTGACAACTGTTGTTCTCCTTTTTAGCACATTCTATTCCCAGAACAAATATTCCTGACTACAAATAGTGTCACAGAAGTGTAAAAAATATATTTTTCTTTCAAAAGTTAGTCATTCTTGAATGCATTAACAATATACCCTGAGGGAAACTTTCAGTAGTCCTTCAGTAAAACTTTATTTCAAGGTCATGTTAAAAGAAGGCACATGAGGGGCGAGGGGTGCCTGGGTGGCTCAGTCGGTTAAGCGTCTGCCTTCGGCTCAGGTCATGATCCCAGGGTCCTGGGATC